>NC_060149.1:636627707-636687707 GCF_021461385.2 Schistocerca piceifrons
AAGCGGACATTCCATTTACTGCTGTGCATTTGTACATCTGACTTCAATTTTTTGCTCTAGCCACTTAAAAAAACCATTTTCAATTCTTCGTGGAGAAAGACAAATCTTTTATCCCTGGATTATCCATTCCTCTCATTCAGAACCAGTTAAGGTATTAGGTCTCTATTGCTTCATAGAAATACTAAGCTGAAGAAACTTCAGTGAGACATTAAAGTGCAAGGAGTGGAATTTCGTAGTGTTAAATTGTATGATTGTTTCCAGGCTTATTTCTGCAGCATAAGAATTTTTTCTTCTATCTGCATATTTCCTTTCAAATGATGGAAATTTGATGTGGATGAGGCTTATGTAATTTTATCGGGAGAGGGTTACTGATACTGCCGTATCACTTTAAGACATGGTGTAAAAAAGATCTGAGGATGGTCATTACAGACTGAAACCGGTCATCGTCTAAAGAATTCACATTGTGATCGAGACTGGAATAAAAAGCATTTTGAGGTTTAAAAACTTGGTTTTCTGAACTTGTTAACGATGCCAGTTCTAAATTTTAAAGCACACCTAAAAGTAGCTTCGAAGGTTTAACTATATTATGTAACATTGTATGAAATCATCTGCAGTAATGAACTCCTCACAATTACTACAATCTGAAACGTCTTATGGACCGTCTGCAGTGCCAGCCCACGCAGTTATTAATCCATGGTGTTTAAAGATGGTTTTAAATTATTCTAGTCTATTATTCGCACTATTATAATAGAAAATTTTCGAACGGAATAAGACTGAAGTGAGACAGATTTCACATTTTTGAGGGCAGGTAATAAACTGTGGTTCCTCGTAGAAATAGGCGTAGAACCTTATTCATAGAAGTCACTTCTCTGGGCCTCCTGTAAACGCACTGGACCAAATGTTGTAATGTCTTTAAAAGTTCCATATTAAATGTAAAGTATCGATTGCTATATTTATGTTAGGCTAAAATTTCAAAGGCCAACCGCTTGATTGAGCTAGTTTCAGAATTTGGTGGTAGTTTTACTTCAAACTGTGGCTATACTTTATCTGCAGAAGATAGGAACGACGACGTTTGAACTCGTTTGTCATCCCAAAATTGGATGGATGAATATTCGTGAAAGCAAAGACATACCACCCGTCATAGTTCGTACATAGTCATGAATGTGGTTACTAAACTGATAAAAAATTTTCGTATGGTAATACACTTAATAGTAGAGATAATGAAATTTGAATTGTGACTTCTTTTAATGCTAGTAGTGTTTAGGCATTCACGTTCGCCACATAACAGTACAAAGAAGTATTTAAAGTCTCTGTATTTAGCAGTTCTAAACGTGGTGGTGCTGCTGATTGCAACCCATACTGGAATACTTTGGATACCGAGTCGCCCACCACAGCGTGCTGCAGCAGGTGTCCCTGTGAGCACTGAACTTCAACCTCTGTATGCACATACAACCGAAGAAAATCCAGAGAGTACTGGTCATTCTGCCGAGACAGTATTGGTCACTGATGAGGCGTGGAGCCTGCCCCCGCCACCGTCTTACGAAGACGCCGTCCGAACACCATCACACGCAACTGGTGCCACCACGTTTTGGCAGCCGGAGAACCAAGGTGGAGCCATAAACGTCAGTTGGCCGTGGCGCTGGAGGTTATTTCGCGAGGCGGCCAGGGCGGCGGCGACGACAGTGACAGGTGGTATCGAGCTCCAAACGTTGGGAGTTACAACTGCTGGCCAGCCGGAAACAACTGAAGCTGCAACTGCTGCGGAGCTGCAGACATCGGAAACTGGAATCGCTGTTGCTGAGCCGCAGCCGTCAAGTGGCAGTGAACACGATAGCGCGCGCCGCACCGGGTGGCTCGGTCGTTGGCGGTGGAGACGGCTTCTCGAAGCAACGAGAACTGCTGCAGAGGAACGATCCAGTAGCGGCGGACAGGAGCCGCAGCAGCTGTCGGCGCCTCGGCGGCGTACTGTTGGTGGGTCGGAGCCTTCCGCTGACCAGCCACTGCTCCAGCCGTCACACTAGCTGACTGCGTGTTTGCGTTTAACGTGGGTTGTATTGTACTTGTTAAAAAGTGGAAGACTACCTACGGCTTTTTGAAAAAAATCTTGTACTGCATGTGATAGTCACAATTTAGTACTATTTTTAAAATTTAACTTCCACTCTTATGTTGAACAGGGTGGTTTTTATCGTATGCCTCATAATGTATGCAGGAAGACCTTTGGCTTCTGAGTTTTGTTGATAAAAACGTGTGATAAATATTTTGTATTGCATGCAATCATTGCAGAATTCTTAGTGCCACTGAGTGCCATTTTTAAAATTGTTTACTTCGGTGTAGGAACTATAAATGAAAACATATAATTAGGCTATGACTTCATAGTTTTTCTTTCCTTAACTACATACTCCTGCATACCCCTGCATACCCGCCAGTAAGTCTTTGAAGCATTAAATAACACAGACATTTGCACTTCAGAAGAAACTCGATAGAACCGGTTCTATTAAAAGAATTCTTCACATTCCCCAGACACATTTATGCAGTTCTGATTTCTTCTGGAAATAGAGCAGCTTAACCCATTTATATCTATTGGTGCTATTACTACAGACAGACTTGATCGCAGTCGCGTTGAGGCGAACGTGCTGCAATGACAGCTCCAAGGACCTGTCTGTAGCAGAAATACTCAACATAAAGTCAGTTTCCTCACTAGAACTGACGATCTGAACCAAATACCTTGAAATTAGGCGCAGAAAAGATTTTCGGTTTCAACTAATCTAAATAAGACCTCTGTCAAATATGTGTGCTGAACGACCTTGTTTAGAAATATCACAGGAGCCTCTACGAATTACAAAAACGGTTAAACATTCTCCACATCTCTGGATTCGAATTTGTCTAACTCTTCTCCAGAATTTTGTAGAGCGAAGTGAAATGTTGAACTGTGCTCCCTCTTTTCCTGGGTATGTAAATCATCTTAATGTAAATGTAAGAATTATACCTTCAGAGTGCGGCTACACGGCTGACGCGCATTCTTGCGCACTGAAAACGAACAGGCAAGAGCAGCAGTTGTACACAGTTACACGCCCGATTGAGGGCTAAATTATTGGTAGATTAGCTGAAATGTCAGCTCCATGTTAATATGAGAAAGAGCTTATTTACGAAGAGTGTGGACAAAATCCAGTTTGATTAGAAACGAATTTACTTGAATAGCTAATATCCGCTTCCACTGATTTAGCTAACTGTTTTCGTTGTAAACTTCGTATTAAAAAAAACGCAAATACTTGAAAGAATAACAGTACACGCTTGTCAGTCAGAACAAATAAACCATAATGTACTTCTTCACGAAACTTTCCTATCAGGTATTGAATGAATGCGCTGATTTCACTTACATTATTAGCTTCACACCAAACACAGCCTTGGCCCATATATGTGCCGTGCTGCTGGAGAGAGGAAGTAGTGTACTTTCTTCATTTTGGAACAATTTATTTAGGGATGGATTTCATATAGTTCATTTATTAAACTGATAAAAAAAACACTCGACCTGATGTGCTTTGAGGTCATGCTACATAGCCTACAGACCTGCAAAACTCGTAAATTACTCAAAGAATGGATGTGTAACACTCTGCCATCACGCAAACAGCCAAAAATAATGCAGTACACAAACGCACAGTGCACTTACAAACGCTTTTGAACTATCGTCAACCGCAACGTATCAGTGAACTGTTCCAACGTACGCATGCGCCGACATCGTGGGAGAGACGAACACAGGGATGCAAACCATTGCTCTCGGGCTCCTGCCGTCCACTGCCCGGAGGTGAAAGTCGCATCTACACTCCTGGAAATGGAAAAAAGAACATATTGACACCGGTGTGTCAGACCCACCATACTTGCTCCGGACACTGCGAGAGGGCTGTACAAGCAATGATCACACGCACGGCACAGCAGACACACCAGGAACCGCGGTGTTGGCCGTCGAATGGCGCTAGCTGCGCAGCATTTGTGCACCGCCGCCGTCAGTGTCAGCCAGTTTGCCGTGGCATACGGAGCTCAATCGCAGTCTTTAACACTGGTAGCATGCCGCGACAGCGTGGACGTGAACCGTATGTGCAGTTGACGGACTTTGAGCGAGGGCGTATAGTGGGCATGCGGGACGCCGGGTGGACGTACCGCCGAATTGCTCAACACGTGGGGCGTGAGGTCTCCACAGTACATCGATGTTGTCGCCAGTGGTCGGCGGAAGGTGCACGTGCCCGTCGACCTGGGACCGGACCGCAGCGACGCACGGATGCACGCCAAGACCGTAGGATCCTACGCAGTGCCGTAGGGGACCGCACCGCCACTTTCCAGCAAATTAGGGAGACTGTTGCTCCTGGGGTATCGGCGAGGACCATTCGCAACCGTCTCCATGAAGCTGGGCTACGGTCCCGCACACCGTTAGGCCGTCTTCCGCTCACGCCCCAACATCGTGCAGCCCGCCTCCAGTGGTGTCGCGACAGGCGTGAATGGAGGGACGAATGGAGACGTGTCGTCTTCAGCGATGAGAGTCGCTTCTGCCTTGGTGCCAATGATGGTCGTATGCGTGTTTGGCGCCGTGCAGGTGAGCGCCACAATCAGGACTGCATACGACCGAGGCACACAGGGCCAACACCCGGCATCATGGTGTGGGGAGCGATCTCCTACACTGGCCGTACACCACTGGTGATCGTCGAGGGGACACTGAATAGTGCACGGTACATCCAAACCGTCATCGAACCCATCGTTCTACCATTCCTAGACCGGCAAGGGAACTTGCTGTTCCAACAGGACAATGCACGTCCGCATGTATCCCGTGCCACCCAACGTGCTCTAGAAGGTATAAGTCAACTACCCTGGCCAGCAAAATCTCTGGATCTGTCCCCCATTGAGCATGTTGGGGACTGGATGAAGCGTCGTCTCACGCGGTCTGCACGTCCAGCACGAACGCTGGTCCAACTGAGGCGCCAGGTGGAAATGGCATGGCAAGCCGTTCCACAGGACTACATCCAGCACCTCTACGATCGTCTCCATGGGAGAATAGCAGCCTGCATTGCTGCGAAAGGTGGATATACACTGTACTAGTGCCGACATTGTGCATGCTCTGTTGCCTGTGTCTATGTGCCTGTGGTTCTGTCAGTGTGATCATGTGATGTATCTGACCCCAGGAATGTATCAATAAAGTTTCCCCTTCCTGGGACAATGAATTCACGGTGTTCTTATTTCAATTTCCAGGAGTGTATTTTCGGGTATATAGTTACAATTCTTAGTGTTAGACAGACTTCACATGTCCATCTAAATAAGAGCCAAGTGCAGTGCGTTTCGGTACAGGTTCATTGAGTAAGCTGATTGCTGGTGGCCACGAAATACTAAGCACTTTCAGTTAAAAAAACAAATTCAAATGTATGGGAAATCTTATGGGACTCAACTGCTAAGGTCATCAGTCCCTAAGCTTACACACTACTTAACATAAATTATCCTAAGGACAAACACACACCCATGCCCGAGGGATGACTCGAACCTCCGCCGGGACCAGCCGCACATTCCATGGCTGCAACGCCTAAGACCGCTCGGCTAATCCCGCGCGGCGCACTTTCAGTTGACACGCTTATGAAATAAACAGTCGGTCTGACGTTAAAACGTACAATATTTCGTAAACGAGACAAGAAGACATTTCTATCATTTAATAGCTGATTAACGGACAGTTAATTGGATATATTAACATTTCTTGGTTTTAATTGTAGCTACACTGATGAGCTGAAACATAACTAACCACCGTGAGATATAACGTCCCTTGGTGACGTTGTGGGCACGCGACACGAGACACGATAAGGTAACTACAAAAACGGAGCGACGATCCGGACGCAATTGGGGAAATGCACTGACGTAAGAAACCCTGATAAAGAGCAGATTGTTACGGGCAGACGCCTGGGAACGAGAATCTCGGAAACATCGAAGCTGGTCTGCTGTTAAAGTGCTACTGTCGTACGCATGGAAAGTAGTTTAAGGACGGTGAAACCCCGAGTAGATGAGTTATTGGACGTCCACGCTCCATTGCACATCGTGGAGGTTAGAGGCAGAGGCTTGCCTTCTGTGTAAAGTAGGACTGTCTGTGATCGGTGGTAGATCTGACCTCATAGTACAATTCTGGTGCACACACAAGTGTTTTGAAGCAATCTGTTCAGCGAACGTTGTCGACATGGGGCTCCGCAGCAGACGGCCCCTAAGAGTTCCCATGTTAACTCGACATCGTCAGTTCAGATTGCAGTGGGCATTCCATCGAGACTAGGCAGTGGATCAATGGAAGTACGTTGGTTTGTCTGATGAATTACGTTCCTTGTTACACCAGGTAGATGGTCATGTCCATAAAGTTTCCTAGGCAAATGGCCTCTCGAAACATGCACTGCTCCACGGATGCAGGTCGGTGGGGATAATGTTAAGTTACGGAGCACATTCAGCTGGGCTTACATGGGAACTGGGATAGTAATCGAAGGCACTGACAGATGTGGGTTACATGAACATTATGTCGGACCACATGCATCCCTTCATACATGATTTCTCCCCCGACGGTTGTGGTACCTTCCTGCAGGATAACTGTCAGTGTCAGAATCGTGCTATAGTGACCTGAAGAGAACGATAGTGATCTGATGTTGATATTTTGGTCAGCAAATTACTCTGACCTGGATCTAGAGGAACACGTCTGGGACGTTATCGGTAGCCATCCCGCACCCACTGACCACCGGCCCACAAATTAGGGGATAGGGAATTGCCTGACTTGTGCTAGGCGTTTGAGCCACATATCTACAGAAAGCTACAAAGGACTCGTCAGATCCATGCCACACAGAATCGCTGCTGTACTGCGTTCCAGAGGTAGAGCAACATGTTATTTAGCTGGTCGTCAAATGTTTTGATTAGCGTAGATAGTGAAGAAACCCCGATTTATTAAAAAGTAAGGCATTTTGCGAATTACTTTCAGCATAAGTGAAAACCAGTAATAAAAGTATTCAGATAAGTTCTGAAAACTCATTATGACAAGACAGAACTATTTTTCTCTGGCGTTAAAAAAATTTAACGTACGCAAGAAATAACATGACATTTCTGGACAGGATGCTGGAAAGCTTATACGAGAGGTAAAAGATTAACATGATATTTAGCGTACAACAGCTGTCAAAATTAGAGTTCTGCAACTGAAGATACAATACTACAAAAGAAATAAATAGAAAAAATACCATCTGATATTTTCTAATTATGTATTTACTGTGTAATATGGTATCAAGAAGAAGACAATTACATGGATATACAAGTATTTGCCGGTAGCTGCTACACTGTATGTCAAATTGACGGAATGGATAGAAGTTAAACTAATAAGGATACTTTTCTAAAATTTGGCTGACGTATTCCTCGGGCATGTCCACAAGGAGCTATAGGCTATTTTTTATTTTAATTTATTCATTAGTTATTGCAAAAAGTGACCAAAATGCACGACAAAACATTTTTGTTGAAAACGTCCAACACTTCATTATTTCGTCAAATTTCAAAAAACTGTGCTACTACTCCGTGCGCGATATTCTAAAGATTAAGAAAATTGTCTTTTTCAGATAAGATTCGCAGACTGCAGAACTTCTGTCATCGACAAACGCCATTTTGACAGGGCAGCTTAAAGTCGTCAGATGTGGGGCTTAATGATGGATGAATTTCCTCAAAAAAAAAAAAAAAATCATAGCCGTTGTCCCACGAGCAGTAAATGTGCAAAAAGCTTTGTTTATTGCTTCATTAGTCATTCCAAAAATATCGTAAAAGTCGCTTATTTTTTAGGCTGCCTGAGAAGACTGGACCCTTAAGAGACTATAAACGCTCTAGTCAATTGCTTCGCAGACATCGTTGGATTTCTTCAGCTACTTAAGGCCACATATCTACGAGGGAACTTCAGAAAGTTGTGATTTATGAACACTCAATAATGAGGTTATCAGCACTCCTACAAATATTACTATTAATGCAGGAAAAAAATTGCATAAAACAAGGAAAAGTCACGCACTCACAACCTCTCATGGTCTAACCATATTATAATAGGCCAAGGAACTCATATTGAATGCTGCACTACGCTTCAATGTGACACGGATATATGGCTCTACTTTGCAACATAATCACCAACTCCCTGTAACAACGGTCAGAACGTTATATTAATTGTTAAGATTCTTGACGATAACCGCACTCTCATTGGTCACGGAACCATTCAAGAACCGCTGCGTAAACGTCCTCGTCACTGGAAAATTTTTTCCCCTGTTGTGTACAAACGGTATTACCCCTGCATGGTAGGCCTCCCCTCCATCGTGTCAGCGTTTGGCGTAGCATACATCACGGAGGGGCCAGGAGCAGCGTGTGTCGTAGTGGCCTGAGATTTAACAGTCGGAGACATGCTTCCGTAATGATGTTATACGTTTGAATAATCCCACATTGCACGAGTGTTTATTGGTGATTCAAGCATATTAACAGATCCAGAGCAAGCGCTTGAGTACAGATGATCCGAAGTTTTTGACACACTCTCTCAGGGTAGTGATGCATGCATGGGTAAACAGGAGGGCAAAACTCGGCCAACATCTCGGAATAGTGCTATACCACGGCAGTGGGTTCAAAATGGTTCAAATGGCTCTGAGCACTATGCGACTTAACTTCTGAGGTCATCAGTCGCCTAGAACTTAGAACTAATTAAACCTAACTAACCTAAGGACATCACACACATCCATGCCCGAGGCAGGATTCGAACCTGCGACCGTAGCGGTCACCCGGTTCCAGACTGTAGCGCCCAGAACCGCACGGCCACTCCGGCCGGCGCGCGCGCGCGCGCGCGCGCGCGCGCACGCACACACACACACACACACACACACACACATATAGCAGTGGGGCTGATCAAATTCCGTTGGAGATTATTACAAAGGCAAATCTTGTGCTCAGTGCTTCGTAGCTCGTGATAGGCCGACACGCTTCTACAAACGCATGAAATGTTTATACTGTCAGAAGCCGGATAATGAGGCGAAGGTTTGTTACAGAAACAACGCCGCACCGTCAAACACATTACTTGCACTGGCAACGCCATAAATATAGTGAATGGATTTGATTCTAATATTGATGATTTTGAAGATAATATTTGTTATTTCCAAAGGTCTTAAATCAATAAGTGTTACTGTGATCAGACAGATTAAATGAAAGGTTATTGTATCATGTGTTTAAGTATAAAAACATATTGGTGCAGGTTCATTTCTAGTGACACAATCGCCTACAGCTGCCGACATCATGAACTGGATCTGTTTCTAGTGCTTGGTTTCACGGAATTCAGCAAATCACATCCAGGTCACAGATCAGGAATTCTATGGGCGCAATTCTGTACCAAGTACAAACAGCTATTTTCAGGTCTCCATTCTACCGTCAAGGACTATGCAGTGTGCATCTCCTTGCACTCTGATGCAATCCCAAAATTTGGTAAGCTACTTACGCTTTACAAGGCAAAGTCAAATAGGCGTTGGACCAGCTGCAGGCGGATGGCGGTGGTGGGTGACGCTTTCGGGGTGTTCTTAACAGTGTAATTACGTGCAGTGAATTATGTTGACGTCGATTTCGTGGCAATATTCGTTGCGCGACCGGGAAAAAGCGCCTCAAATTGTGTAAATGTTCCACAACTGACTTTTCACTCAAATTGCTTAAGTAACAATATTCCACACAATGTAGTCAATTTCCTGACAAATTCTTTAAATAAATAAATAAACCATATTCCACACATTGCCGTGTCTCCCAGAAATTGTATAAACAATATTCCATTAACTGCAATCGATTTCCCAGCAAATAGTCAGTCTATCAACATTTCCAGAATGGAAGGGGGGGGGGGGGGGGCGGGGCGGCAGTATCCACCAATAGGATGCAAGGAAACTCCCACACGCAAAAGGATATCGATTTAATTAATAGTTAGTGTGGTGCAGTGGGGGGAAAGTGGTACAAAACTGAGCAATAGATTAAGGGGGGGTGGGGATTTCCGAGAGAGGAGTGTAGTAGAGAAAAGAGGCTCATAACTCTCATTCAAAAAATGCAAGAAATTCAAAATAGGGCATAGTACTGGTAGGAGAGGGTGGAGGGAGGGTAAGGCCACGTGCCAATTGGAGAAAACCCATGACATCATCAGGAGGGGTGGGGAAATAATTGATCAACAAATTAATTGATCAGCTAATTAGTTAATGAATTTTATATCAATCTTATATCAAAAGTGAGCTTGTTCCCACTTTGCCCTACTAATTATGTGAAAGGTGGTAATTCGTTTGACCAGAATACTTAGAAGAAACGTTGTAAGCTCACCTCAACGTTTCCGTCAGAGTATTGCTTACCTGCCGTATTATCATGCATCCTCCAGTCTTCGAAATATAGCATTTGAATCCACCTGATTTTGAAAAGTAAAGGTGTCCCCCGCCAAGCCACAGTCCCCTGATGATTCCCTCGAAAACCCATTACTTTCCGACAGCACTGTTCCATTAGTTAGAAGACTGTCTTTACCTTCACTCATCACTGAGTAGAGAGCTATCACAAGTAAAATAGCACACTAACGTACAGAAGGAAATTCACAACCATGCAGAGTGTAAGACTTCTGTACCGCAAGGAAGCAAGGGAGAGGATGATGTTATGGATGCCCGGTATCCTTTTCTGCAACCCAAATGCACACGTGGATTAGTAGGTTCTTTATTTACATGAACTGTAAACTTTACTTAACTTGAATAGTGTCCATGTGTTATGGTTCAAGGTAATCAATAACAGTCGTCTTGCGGACTAATGTAAAGCACAATTCTGGTCGGAAGTATACTGGTGCCGCTGTAGTCGCTAATCTGGTCGCTATCTACTATCGTAGCCTGTGACTCACTAAATCCTACCTACCTACCTACCTACCTACCTACCTACCTACCTACCTACCTACCTACCTACCTAAAGACAAAGATCGGAGAGCTAAATGGTTTCAGAACCATAGCAGACACAAATGGAAGCCAACAACACATTCCAAATTGTGTGAGGTAAGTAAATTACCGCTTAACTGCTGAAATATCGTATGTTTTCTATATAATTTATATGTTAATGATTTTTTTAAAGCTTCACTTTGACGATTCACAGTTAGAGTTAAGGAGAGCTGATGGAAGGCTGCTAAAATGGAATACCATTCCAACGAAATTTAACGTCCCAAATCCACCCAGACTAGTTTCTTCTAAACGGAAACATCCAAAAGCAAGAACAGCAACTAAGGCAGATGTTAATGAAGGTGAGATATTCATCAACGTTTTTCAGTTTCCATATGTAATCATGTTTCCGACAGAACGCAGTTGTTTACTTTATTTTAGATTTATGAACGTAACTTTGTAATCCACAATCAGTTACCATCACTTGTGGAACCTGAAATGATGCTAGTTTATGAGGAGATCAAATTTGTGGCTAGTAAATTGTGCCCGGAATTAAATTGTAGACGCGCACAAATTTATATGAAGCACTTCTGTTTAAAACTCTGCTTTGGGCCTACTGCAGTTTCTGTTGATTCTCAGTACTGTACTGGCATGCATTCTGGCGACAACATGGGTTTGTACAGTCTGTTGTTGTGTTATGTGGTCAGTGAAATCTTTCCTATTAAGAATAAATCTAAATCGGAAGATAGCGATTGTCACACCTGACACAGTAATTGTGTTATGCCAGTACTGTAACTGCAAATGCAATGTTGGGATTAGGGAACATCGTTTCATAGCTGAGTGCATGCCAGTGTTTGTTTAAAGGCCCAATGCTGGTAAAATGGTTACTTTAGGGGCTGTTTCAACTTTCGTCTTTGTTTGAAGATTTTTAGCTGTGAAATAATGAAGTATCGTAATTATACATATTTCCAGCCACTGAAGCGTTTGAGGAAGAAACACATGAACAGAAACAGGAAGCATGCAGTACAGATGAAGATACTCTTGCAAACTTGCAGTTGCAAGACAAGAGACTGAAAGCAGAAGTGAGTTTCCATAGTGATGTCACTTTTATCATTAACAAAATACACTAGTGATAAAAATGTGCTATAATAATCATCATTTACGTAAGTTTTGATGGTAGGCCCATATAAAATATTCTTCTCTCTCCACAGATGAAGAAAATGAAATAGAATATGGCTGCAATGGAGTGCACCATTAGGACATTTTTATACCCAGACCATATAAAGTACACTACTGGCCATTAACTTTGCTACACCAAGAATTAGTGCAGATGATAAACGGGTATTAATTGGACAAATATATTATACTAGAACTGACATGTGATTACATTTTCACGCAATTTGGGTGCATAGATCCTGAGAAATCAGTACCCAGAACAACCACCTCCGGCCGTAATAACGGCCTTTATACGCCTGGGCACTGAGTCAAACAGCTTGGATGGCGTGTACAGGTACAGCTGCCCATGCAGCTTCAACACGATACCACAGTTCATACAGAGTAGTGATTGGCGTATTGTGACGACCCAGTTGCTCGGCCACCATTTACGACGTTTTCCACTGGTGAGAGATCTGGAGAATGTGCTGGCCAGGGCAGCAGTCGATCATTTTCTGTATCCAGAAAGGCCCTGCAACATGCGGTCGTGCATTATCCAGCTGAAATGTAGGGTTTCGCAGGGATAGAATGAAGGGTAGAGCCACGGGACATCTGAAATGTAACGTCCACTGTTCAAAGTGCCGTCAAAGCGAACAAGAAGTGACCGAGACGTGTAACCAATGGCACCCCATACCATCACGCCGGGTGATACGCCAGTATGGCGATGACGAATACACGCTTCCAATGTGCGTTCACCGCGATGTCGCCAAACACGGATGCGACCATCATGATGCTGTAAACAGAACCTGGATTCATTCGAAAAAATGACGTTTTGCCATTCGTGCACCCAGGTTCGTTGTTGAGTACACCATCGCATGCGGTCCTGTCTGTGATGCAGCATCACGGGTAACTGCAGCCATGGTCTCCGAGCTGATAGTCCATGCTGCTGCAAACGTCGTCGAACTGTTCGTGCAGATGGTTTTTGTCTTGCAAAAGTCCCGATCTGTTGACTCAGGGATCGAGGCATGGCTGCACGATCCGTTACAGCCATGCGGATAAGATGCCTGTCATCTCGACTGCTAGTGATACGAGGCTGTTGGGATTCTGCTAACAGTCGTTGAATCTCGACCAACGCGAGCAGCAATGTCGCGATACGATAAACAACGATCGCGATAGGCTACAATCCGACCTTTATCAAAGTGGGAAACGTGATGGTACGCATTTCTCCTCCTTACACGAGGCATCACAACAACGTTTCATCAGGCAACGCCGGTCAACTGCTATTTGTGTATGAGAAATCGGTTGGAAACTTTCCGCATGTCAGCACGTTGTAGATGTCGCCACCGGCGCCAACCTTGTGTGAATGCTCTGAAAAGCTAATCATTTGCATATCACATCATCTTCTTCCTGTCGGTTAAATTTCGCGTCTGTAGCACGTCATCTTCGTGGTGTAGCAATTTTAATGGCGAGTAGTGTACTTGGAAAGAGTTCCTGAGTCAGACTCCTACAAATGGTCAAAAAAACTATAAGATTTGCTCTAAAAGTGAAATGTGCTGTTGATACAAAGGATTATGGATATCGGAGGAGCACAAACTACCCACTGCCATCAGCAAGGACCCTGAGGAGGAGGATTGAAGCCTACAAATTTGCACCTGGCATTCAGCATGATATTATTCAGTGGTTAGGTGTGAAGCTGCAGTCTGAATATGTGCAAGGAAAACTGTGTACTTTCATTGGATGAAATGTCTATAGGGCCATTTGTTGAGTATGACAGAGGTTTAAAAAGATATATAGGATTTTTTAGTGAAGAGTTAAGCAGTTCATCAGAGCTGCAGCTTGCCAGCCATGCCTTAGTTTATGTGGTGCGAGGTTTAACAGTGCATTGTAAGCAGGTTGTGGCATATTTTTTAACTGGGAACACTAAAAACCCAAACAAACTTTGGAACACACTCAAGAAGGCAATTGAATGATTGTATACTCACGGTGTAATAGTGAACTGTATTTAAAGTGAGATGGTTGCTAGCAGTGTTGGCATGTGGGGAATTCTAGGAATTCATTCAATTCGCATCCAGATGAACTGTAAAATTAAGCACCCATACTTGCCTGATGAGAGCTTATATTTTGGTGCATATGTGCCCCACATTTTAAAGAAGACTAGAAATTGTTTGTTGTCACAAAACATAATATTGTCTGTGGCCAGGGTAAAAGAAAATACTCAGTCACAACACAGTTTCACTGAAGCATGTAGAATCTTCAACCAAAATTCAAGGGGAGGGTGGACCTGTAGTTGCTCCAAGTTTGTCAGCTACAGAGATTAATCCGAGTACATTTGAAAAGATGAGAGTTCCAGTGGCTAGAAACTTGTTGAATCATAATGTGGCTTCGGTTTTACAGTTTGCTTCATTAGCAGGGCTTCCTTCAAAAGAGGCTCTAACAACAAGCTGATTTATTAATAATGTTAATAAGTGACATGAAATAATGGTAAGTAGAAATAAAGCAGAATCACTCTGCAAGAACAATGTAGATAGGATGATGCATTTTAGACAGATGCTGAAGTGGTTTACAACATTGAGTTTCACCAACAAGAAGCAGCAGAAACCAATACAAGCTGGACTTCAGCTGTCTACAACAACTGCTCTGTAATTTCCACAGACTCTGTAGAAAATTTCTTTTCCCAACTCCGTGAAGCTGGTGATATTCATCCTACATCAGTAAAACTAAAACATGTAATCAGGATGATGAGCATTGCACAGCATTCACATGTACCACGACCATCATGATATGCTGTGGATGATGATGATGAACATTACCTCCACTTTTTTCTCCAAATCAAAACAGCCAAAGGGAGAAACTGAGTTAGAGCCTCAGGCCTCATACCCTGTAAGTATTTACACTGTTCAGCTAGCAGGGCTGTATCACTTGTCTGGGTGGGTGGTGCATAAACATATCAGAACATCAAACACACTTATATGACACATGTATTAAATCAATATGTTCTCCAAAACCTTCAGAGAACCTTCCCTATGAGTGGACATCAGCTGTGAATCAAGGGACACTGATACATCCAACAGAGGCTGCATTTAATGTTATATGCAGTGGTGAAAGGGTCTTCCAAAAATGCAGTTATGAACTTTTGAAGTATGAGAATGTGCCTCACCATTTGCTTACAATGTGTCCCAGTTGTATTGAATGTGTCAGTGGTTCTTTTTGTCCTGAGCATGATGTAGTGGAATTGCTTTTAAAGACTTTTTTTTCTCTGTGAGACTATACATTTTCGCCAAAGGCTTAAACATGCTTTTCACTAGTAAGTCAAAAGTCTATGCCAGTAAATGTTCATTTATGCGAATGTGTGCTGATGTTCAGAAATAACGTTTTGCTACTGTAAGTAGAACGTTATGTTTTACCTGATCATTTCCTTTTTTGTGTTAAGCAAACCATCAACAGATCTCATATTTTCATTTTTATTTTACAATTGCACATACTTTGTTGTAGCAGTTGCCTTCAAAAAACTGATTTGTTTTATCTGTTTCTTCTTCTTCTTGTGGTTAACACTTTTGGCCATAATTATAATTTTTCTGTAATTGATATGGCAGTAATGTCACAGTAGGTATAGTCTAGTACATTGAGGCTCAGCTATTACCAGATTTGAAGCATAGCTGGTTGGTACATAAAGTTAAAGGAGACTGCTATCAAGTCAGCATGTTTCTAGTATGCTTGCATGGCTGAAACATAGCCAGAAAAGTTATTGCTTTTCAGTGACCTAATGATTTTTGCAATATCTCTAGCAGTTGTGCTGGCAAAACTGATGTCAACTGGTGGATTAGGTGATGCCAGTAAAAGAAAATCCACTGGGGTCTGCTTTTGATCGTCCATTTATGTCACTGGTTTTTCTAAAATGTCCCGGCACAAGATACTTTGATCCTAGATGTAAGCTACCTTTACTCTGTCCCTTCATTGAAATTGTCTCTGTCTTCTTGTAAAGATAACTGAGTTCATGGTGACGTAAAAATTATTTTCAAGAGATAACTAGTCACTGTTGAAAATACTGCTCAGGTAACTAGTAATCTAAAGTCTTGGGTCATTGTGAACTGTGAATGATGTGCACTGTTAGACAACATATTAGTTACCATGCCTAACGTATTTTTATCTGATCAACTGTTAAAACTAAAAGTCTCACACAGCAGCAGTTACGTTACTGATTTCCAGGAAATGTAAATCTTATACCACAGTGTTATTTGGGATTGTGTGTTAAGTGAACCATCTGCCTAAATCAGTTTACAAAAAAAATCCAGTTTTAGCAAGTACATCAAACTCATTACCCTCATTTATCAAAATAAATATCTGTAAATTATTGGAATTTTCTTCTTTGTTAACGTTTTCTTAACCGTTTCTTAATCGTGATGCCTCGGTCAGTTGCAATATTGGTTTGGTTTGAAGCAGTGAAACCAAAATTTGAGGCATGCTGGTTATGAAGAATGTGACCATATTCATTCTCACTGCAATACTGGTATGTATCACTTTTGGCTAAAGATACAATCAGTAAATTGTGTTACATTGGAAGGAAAAAGGCCTTTTCATAAACAAAATTCTGCATTCCCCAAAGCATCTGGGGAACATAAAGCTGTGTGTTATGCTTTAAATAGTCTGTAATTCTGCCCTGTCTTCCATTCACTGAAGCAGAATATTATTAATAAAAAAATGTCTGAGAGGTGTTGTCGGTGGGATGGAACGCCTAGTGAACTTTTCTGGCCAGATTTTTTTCGCCTGCTATCATTGTTTTTAATCAGTTTCTTGGTTTTAGGTACAGGAAACGGCCCAACTTTGCAGGTAATGAGTTACTAGTGATTTTCCCGTGATACATTACACAGTTTCTCTGACTCGCTTGTTCACTCAGAATACAGTACAGATATAAATGTGGATCCACCTTTGAACCCTATCCCTGATGTGATGCATGGTGGTGGATCCACCTAAGAGCTATATCCTGACCCTATCCTGAACCTACCCCGTGTCATGGGGATCCCCATGTGAAACTGATACACACACACACACACACACACACACACACACACACACACACACACACACACACACACACACACAGAAAATAGCGCAGTTGCACCAGGTGTTGACAGATGTACTACATATACAAACAACATTAGAATATGAGGCCAGAAGTGAGGTCATGATCACATGAGCAGAAATGACGCAAAATCGGTAAAATTTCGAAAATTGACGGAATATATGTGTAAATTGAGGAAAAAATACGACAAAATGTGATAAAATTGAAGGAGAACTAAGCAGTATTTACATATCTGTTTGGTGCCGGAAAATTCCTGTACACGGAAACGAGTGTGGGACAGCAAGAGGAATACGAAAAAAAGTCATGATGGAAGCACTGGGAACCATGGTAACTGTACTTTTTCATGGACAGGGATAAGACAGCTGGAATAGATTGTTCAACGTGGATGACCACCAAATGTACAGTAAGAAATTTATATATGTGAGATCACAAGCCCAGGTGTGACCCCAAAGTTATCAGTGATCATGTTATAGATCTTTATAAAGTGATCGAACATGTGGCTACAATAAACTTCGCATCCTCCTTAGCTAACGAGCATTGTATTACCAGCTTGGAAACCGCAATATACATCTGCCAAATGAATCGCGTGCTTGACTCTATGCAAGACCGTTTAAGTGTCTTAAAATCTAACAAACAGTATTTACAATGTGCTTCTCTGTACTCTCTATCAACCGTAACCATGCGGTGTCAGCCAATAAATATCTTACAGAACATTTGCTGTATGAGTTTTAACAAAATTCTGCAGCATGTATACTGAGGTAATAGAAATACGTGCAAGTTGCCCGCTGTCTTGGATGTTTTCTTAGGAAAGAGAACCATCTGCATCTAAACTGATATGGATCTGCATTAAAGGATGATAGTAAGCAGATGGAGTAATCGGTTGAGAGGGTTTGTAACGAGGTAGGATTTAATGGTAGACTGATAACGCATTCTAGAGAGAGGGAGATGTTGAGATGTTGTGGCAGTTCACTTATCGCACATTTAACCATTTGTTTCCATTGTTCTCTCAGGCTCTATCAGTTGCACAAACCATACGTTTCTTCTTCTTCTTCTTAACCGTGTGTTATATAACGAGAATAGTCTCAAATGTATCAGGCTAGTATCAACTATGCACCAATAAGGAGTGCTAACCTAATCAGCATGCATGCATCTAGAGAGATTGTGTAATTGGATGGATGATGTGAGTAACATGGGTACGCAACACACTCTGTAGAGTGGCAGTTACAATACTGGCATGAGAGTACCTGTCTGTATCACTAGCGTCAGTCGGATGTGCTAGTTGGCAACACATGTTATGCTCTTTCCGAAAGCAAAATATTGAAGTATATTGATTATGTGGAACTCAGCTCGTTCTGTTCCTTCGCGAGATATCGAATGTGACATGTATTGTGTCCTCTTACTTCTGGTCAGTTCAAACTTAAATCGGAAACTATGTTGCAGGGAGGGTTGGTCAAAGACAGAGGAACAGTTACAAGATGCATAGAGAGACCATCTAGAGTTTTAGTCTGGATCCTTAGCCAATAGGTTGATTGAAGGGGTAGATCGTTTCGAAACAGAGAGCACAGCGCTGCTATGGATATGGTTCGTTTGTTGGGGTGGTAATCATCATAGGTGTTGGTGAGATCCTTAAATTTCAGACTTTATCCTACGAATACGAGAATACTTTAGGACTCACATCAACATGGGGGGGGGGGGGGGGGAGATGGGTAATCATAATAAAATATTACCAAATTTATAAACTTTTTCTGCTAAGGAACATAGTTCACGCACCTCCTCTCAGCTGCTGGGTATTTCCTACACTAAGAAACAGTATTTGCGTTATGTGATGCAGGCAGTGTAGCAGGGTTCATGAGAATCATGCTGCAGTGTCACTGGCAGAGGGTATCGCCAGATCGTCGAGATGAGAGGTTTTTGACGTGGGACGTCGCCGAGAGTGGTGGTTTGGAATTCGTGTAATAGGGTAAAACGATTTGAAATTACAGAAAACTTGGTAAAATTACGAATATTGATGCAAAATATGTAAAACTGATGAAAATACAACAAAAATGTGGACCAATGAAAGTACTCACTTACTTGCTTGCCTGGGTGTATGAAAGTCAGTCTATTCCTCCACCAGTGCCATTGACAACTGATGGTGCATACTATCTGTGAACTATCGGTCTAAGTCCTGCAGAATACAACCCCCTTGTTCCACATTCGGTTTTTCAGTGTAAGCCATAAAAATGGATGACAGTGTCCAAAGTTTTGGAGGCCATGATGACTACCACCTAGGACGTCAAAACAGTGATCATATACCTGGGTGCAATATGCACCACCAACATGAGGAATAAATGCTGTAGCTCTCTTTGAAAATGGAACACCGAGACATCTGCTACCCCATCACTGTCGAAGATGAGATTAAATGTAGAGGTCATCGCCTTCTGAAGCTGCTTGGAAACACTCCACAATGCTGCAAACTCTTCCAATTTCCTTATGTTGCAATGTCTTCCAAATTTTTGCCAATAAGAAAGCTTAGTTTACACAATGTGATGTCCACCTTCCTGTGAGAGCAAATGGATCGAAACGTGTTAATGTGGGTTTAGTACCTGACACGGACCTCAAAATCACGGTAGAAAAACCAAATGTATGGCTGTGTACACAGCTGTAGTTGTAAGTAGTGTGTAAGTCTAGGGAACGATGACCTCAGTAGTTTGGTCACTTAGGTATTCACACACACATTTGAACATCAGCATATGGTCTCCCTCGAGTGCAGGTGGCAAAAAATTTACACAGATCTGTGGAAGCGATTTCGATCGCTGGCCGCCTGCTCCACTGGACGAGTACACATTAATGGTATCACCACATATGGTCAATGTTAACATGCAGACTATCTGTTTGTTCACTTTTTCACTATATCGGAAGAGAGAAAGGCGATAAAATCTTATTGAGTTCTCTACCAGGTTGCATTGAGAGAGAGACAGAGAGAGAGAGAGAGAGAGAGACTGAGACTGAGACTGCCCTATCAACGAAGACTGGCACCATTACACTGCCGTATTTCTATTGTAATAATCATAGGAATACGATAAAGGAGATTAGGACAAGTACAAGGAGATATTTATAAACAGTCATTCAATATCAATGAATTGTATGTGTTATGCATCTGAATTTCTTCATGGTTGTGAATTTCCTATGTTAGTGTGCTATTTTTTTCGTTGTGACAGCTCTCTACTTAGTCAGTGCTGAGTGGAGGAATAGATAGTCTTCTAACTAATGGAACAGTGCTGTCTGAACGTAATGGGCTTTCGAAAGAAATAGCAGGGGTCTGTGAGTTGACGGGGGACACATCTTACTTGGCGAAATCAGGTGGATTCAAGTGCTGTTTCGAAGACTGGACGATTCGTGAGAATACAGCAGCTGAGCGATACTGAGAAGAAACGGAATAGAGCTCACCTCTCCTCTTTCGTCAAAGTATTGTGGACAGACACGTTACAATCTCTCACATACGTGTCGCTAAGTTACTGCAGTGAGAAAATTATGTGCTGATACGAAGGTTTTTGCCTAGATCAGCAGCGGTATTTCCGTCTTTTGTTTAATCGACAAATAAGAGACAACATTCTTTGGTGAGTTTTGTGTCTATAAATGTATGGACTGACATCCTAACAGGTAGAGTAAATTTACATCTACATGCATATGCATACTCCGCAAGCCGTTGTACGGTGTGTGGCGGAGGGTACCCAGTGCAACTACTAGTGATATCCTTTCCTATTCCACTAGCAAATAAAAGAATAACTGTCTATATGCCTGCCTATGAGCGTTAATTTCTCGTATCTTATTTTCGTGGTCCTTACGTGGAATGTATGTTGGCAGTGGTAGAATCCTTCTGCAGTGAGCTTAGAATGTCGGTTCTCACTAGTGTTCTCTGAAAAGAACATCGCCTTCCCTCCAGGGATTCTCATTTGAATTACCTAGCGAGTGTAATCTGACAGCTGGAAAAAAATTATTCACCATGGAAAGGGGCTCTCATGATCAGTTTAATTAGTCAATCTGTTTGATATAAATGACGTCCCGCCAGATAGATGGAAGCAAGAGTAATAGTAACAGGGATAAGATTCGCGAGTTGGAGCATCAGGCATTTTTTCATTGCAGCGAAATCTTTTAACAAAATTTTAGTCTCCCATCTAGATATGGAGAGACGGTAACCATAACAAAATCAGCTACATTACCGAATTTATAAAGTGATACAAAGTATTAACGTGATAGTAGAGCATGCTGTTAGCACCTGGTCATGAGCCAAAAATGAGCTTTATATTGTAGTCCTGTGATGCAGAACGTACCAGATATCAAGCTGCAAGATTTGTTTTTTTTTACTGGATGAGAAAATACTTAGAGGAAATATAGCCTGTGTCGCACTGTTGTACTGGATTTTCACAACAACTAACAATAGTTAGTGATGTGAAAATGCTTGTATGGTTCAATTTATTCTTCTTCGAAAATACCTCATTTAAAACGAAGGAATGTACATTTCATGTGAGAAATTCGGAGTGTACGGACAAAATATTGGATTGGGCAAAGTGGACTAGTGAGTTTATGTTGGAGTGGAATTGCAGTTAGAACTATATACGTCCAAGTCGCGCCTGCTTGTCTCAGTGCCAGTGGTATGCTCCAATCTGTCGGCTCTTACCCGCAGCCGTAGGGTAAGTCCTGGCGGCGGCACCCTGTGGGTGGCTAAATAGTGAACTAGTCAGTACGCTGGTAGAGTGGCGACAGAAGTGGACATGTGGCTTGTGCAAGAAGATTCAATGTGGCAATTGTTTGAGCTGGATGATTAGTCCCCTCTGCTCCCGTCCCCGATGTAAATTGATTGGTTGACGGTTGGGCTATCACGGTGACAGCCTCTCTGGCCTCTGAGCGTCTGGTACAGCTGGAGATGTGCGTGGGTGCAGGTGTCTATTTCTCACAAGGCAGGAACGGACATGTCTCTCTGGTAGTCGGCGGACTGTGCGCGCTTTTCGATCTTGAGTGCGTGCAACCAGGTTTTTTTTCGCCAGACACGCTTAGTGTAAGGTGGAGACATCATGGTGGAGGACAGTGCTTGTGTCCTCAGACCTCGGTGCATACAAGATGTTGGATATTTTTAGTGCTTCAATGTGTTTGAGCTGGAAATTTAATTACTTGATTAGCATAATGTTGCATGTGATTATCAAACGTTGAAAATATGTTTTATTATGAAGAAGGATCCTCGTAAGGTGGTGGTGAATGTTTTAAGCAATCTACACTGAAGAGCCAAAGAAATTGGTGCACTTGCCTAATATCATATAGCGCCCAGTGAGCATGCAGAAGTGGCATGGACTCGACTCGTGTCTGAAGTAGTGCTGGAGCGAACTGAAGCCATGAATTCTGCAGGGCTGTCCATAAATCCGTAAGAGTACGACGGGGTGGAGATCTCTTAACAGCACGTTGCAAGGCATCCCAGATATGCCAAATAACGTTCAGGTCTGGGGAGTTTGGTAGCCAGCGGAGGTGTTTAAACTCAGAAGGGATTTCCTGAGGCCACTCTGTAGCAATTCTGGACGTGTGGGGTTTCGCATTAT
This sequence comes from Schistocerca piceifrons, assembly GCF_021461385.2. Taxonomy (NCBI): domain Eukaryota; kingdom Metazoa; phylum Arthropoda; class Insecta; order Orthoptera; family Acrididae; genus Schistocerca; species Schistocerca piceifrons. Next base: position 636,650,435 of record NC_060149.1, read on the forward strand.
TTGCTGGAATAACCCAAGTCCGTCGAAATGCACAATGGACATGAATGGATGCAGGTGATCAGACAGGATGCTTACGTATGTATCACCTGTCAGAGTCGTATCTAGACATATCAGGGGTCCCATATCACTCCAACTGGACACGCCCCACACCATTACAGAGCCTCCACCACCTTGAACAGTCCCATGCTGACATGCAGGGTCCATACCCGTTCACGTCCATCTGGTCGATACAATTTGAAACGAGACGCGTGCAAGCAGGCAACATTTTTCCAGTCATCAACAATTCAATGCTAGTGTTGACGGGCCCAGGCGAGGAGTAAACGGGTAGGCCTTAGGCTCCGAAACCCCATACCGATGATGTTTTGTTGAATGGTTCGCACGCTGACACTTGTTGATGGCCCAGCATTAATATCTGCAGCAATTTGCGGAAGGGTTGTACTTCTGTCACGCTAAATGACTCTCTTCAGTCGTCGTTGGTACCGTTCTTGCAGGATCTTTTTCCGGCCGCAGCGAGGTCGAAGATCTGATGTTTTACCTGATATTCACGGTACACTTGTGAAATGGTCGTATGGGAAAATCCCCACTTCATCACTACCTTGGAGATGCTGCGTCCCATCAGATTCAAATTCACTTAAATCTTGATAACCTGCCATTGTAGCAGCAGTAACTGATGTAACAACTGCACCAGACACTTGTTGCTTATATAGGTGTTGCCGACCACAGCTCCGTATTCTGCCTGTTTACATCTCTCTGTATTTGAATACGCATGCCTATACCACTTTCTTTGGCGCTTCAATATATTTGACTCCTGTAAACTGTTAAACAATTAATTTGATACGGTAGCGCAAATAGAGTGCATTTGCACAAGCCTTCTCTTTGTTCCCAGCATTAGACAATAAGAACACTGTATTCTGAAGAGGGATGGAAACCTCCGTCTGCATTTTGAGACGTTGATTCACACATAAACAGGAAGTAGCCACTTGAGAGAGAGTGGTGGTGATTTTGTGGGAATTCACCAGGTATCAAATATCAGAGGCTTGCCGTGGCCTGATACTGTGTTCGATAGGATGTAGCCACTTGAGAGGGGTTGACGCAAGTGCAGACGACCAATCCTATCATGGCTGGCACGTGCAGGAATCAACAATGTGCTGGCCAGCGTGGCTGCAGTTCCGGGTACTCGTGTATTGGGCGGATGGTGACGCATGGCTTCAATACATGTCTTTAGCAGTGTTCGATTTGCTCTTATACGTATATATAGTGCAATAATGAGGGAATCATTGTTTTCAAATGGGACTTATCGATGTATTTGTGGTCGAAATTTCTTTTTATGTATGGAGATGTGTGTATGTGATGCTCAAGCATTGTTGCAGTCGTCAGATATGATTAGTGATATGACATATTTGTAATTGCCTGTTTTAGATGTGTAATTTACAGTATTCCACCATGCATGATCAGAATACCAATTTAACTACTTTGTGGTCATCAATCAAAGTTCAAATGGCTCTGAGCATTATGGGACTTAACTGCTGTGGTCATCAGTCCCCTAGAACTTAGAACTACTTAAACCTAACTAACCTAAGGACATCACACACATCCATGCCAGAGGCAGGATTCGAACCTGCGACCGTAGCGGTCACGCGGTTCCAGACTGTAGCGCCTAGAACCGCACGGCCACACCGGCCGGCACCAATCAAAGTGCTCCCAGTATAAGCACACAAAGACATGCCCATCAAGATTGGTAGCGTGACATCCTCTCACAAATTGTTTAAATAATATTCCACATTGTCCTGGCTCCTGCAAATAAACATCGATATTGCTAGCACACAGACATTCCTCACCAAATTATCAAAGCTTGGTAGTGTGAACAAAATGTTTAAATAAATTTAATGTACAATGTGAAATAAATCCCATAATCTGTTTAAACAGTATTCCAATACCTTAAATTGTTTAATACAGTGTGATTGACAATATATTACTGTCGTGAGATCCTCGCAGTCCAGCAGCTCAACACAGACTGAGCGACTTTTCCCGCCATTTTTTCCGGCTGTTGGAGTGGGGGATTTCTCAGAGGAGTGGCGGAAGGGGACACGCATCGGCTGGGGGAAAACTGTGATGTCATCAGGTGGAGTGTGTAATTAATTGATTAATTTAGTTAATTAGCATATCAATTTGATGTCAAAAGTATCCCAGTATCAGCTTTACCCAGCTAAACCTGATCCCTTTATTACTAGTGTATCTAACTAATACTGTATGTATTAAAGCGAGCTCACTCTCCTATTGGAGGAAATAGTGCCATGGCATATTCTGCAAAATCTCCATAATTATTAACAAAATATGACGTAAGACAAAGGTGTGTCATGTCGTAGGAAAAATATGTAAGCACTACAGTTTTACCCATTTCCAAGGCTGTCAGTCAAAGACGTGTAGAAATACGGTATGTATAACAATTAGCACACTGCTACAAATGCACATCCAGATTACGAGCACTCGCCCCTGCATTGACGGGATAATGCGAGTCGAACGCTTCAAGTGAGTTGGAACTCCTCGAATAGTCGCCGCCGTAGCTGCCAGCACAACCGAACCCAGGCCCGGAACAAGATAACCCCCCTGAGCAATCAACACTACGCCAGAACATTTCCGCAGAAGTGGTACAGAAATTTGCATTACTGAAACAACGGATGTGTGAAATCAACTCCGGCGCGACCGAACTGGTTTGTGGCAAAGACTGCTACTAAATCGGGCATTCATGGTGCGACGTCCCACTGAATTCCTGTCATAACTTGCCATCGTCATTACGATCAGAGCGGAAACCTGTGGGTGACTCTGTAGATAAGCTTCGCTAACAATTTAAGCGCCTAGCACTCCCTTGCCTCCTGTCTCTCTGGACCAATAAGAAACAAGCTCCCATCCTCTCCAACCATCCCACTTTCAATATTACAGCTTACGCATAGGCGACATTACATATGGTCACAACAAGATTTTTAAACAGATGAACCAAGGCTGGAGAAACGTGGCATTCCGCTCCTGCGATTGCTTCCTCTTCCAATTCCTCGCGCGGTGACGTCACGGCCTCGCCACAGCTGACGGTTCATTTGTCTGCTGTCAGCTATAGATTGGGACAGCCTGACAGATCCCTGAAAGCATCGGCACCCTCATAGTCACTGGCTGTCCAACTTCGAAGACGCAACGTTGTTTCGTTAGTCAACTTACTGTTGGTGTTTTATTCAGATTTTCTCTCCATAATAGTGCGCTATCGTCAGGTTGTCCTTTTGGTTATTGCTGAGGCTATTATTCTGGGCTTAATTGTTGTTATTACTGTGGCTATTTTTCTACTACAGTTCTTAAGAATGTCGAAACGAAAGAATACTGAAAACCGTGTTTTCAAAGAAGAGTGGGAGACTAAATACTTCTTTGTACACAATTCCGATGAAAAACCCCAGTGTTTAATGTGTAAAAAACACAGCATGCATAGTAATCTTGCTCGACATTTCTCGTCATTCCATGAAACAACTTACGCACGTTACTCTAGTGACGAACGTCGCGCTTTAGTGGATAAGTTAAAGAAAGCGATGTAAGAGTTGCCTGAACAATCAAATCTTAAGTAAAGAGTTTAACTGCACCTTTATGGTATGTTTAAAAGTAGTAAAACGTCAAAAATGCTTCAGCGACGGCGCATTTGAGAAAGAATGTGGAATAGAAATGGAAAAAGCATTTGGTTACGATGATGCTGTGGAGCACTTGAAAACAGGCGCTCTGACATGCAACAAAGTAAAAAGTCGCGTTATTGGTATGCAAACTGTCGGTATTATTCCTTGTGTGTGAACGAGAGCACTGATCGAACAGATCTTAGTCAATTACTAATTTTTTAATGGACGACTTTTCTGTTCATGAAGAGCTACTCGCTTTAGATCTGTTACTCAGAACAACGGATTTGGATTTAACACAGTTAAAAAATGTGTTGACAAAATTGGTGGTTTTAAAAAGTGCTATGCAATTTGCACTGATGGTGCACCAGTTATTGTCAGAAGTGAAAGTGGCTTCGTTGGTCAGTTAAGAAACAAATAGAACAAATTGTTTAATTTTACATTGCATTATACATTAGGAAGCACTGTGTGTGGGAAAGTGTCAGAATGCTGTCCGCAGTGAAAGATTTCGTGAAGATTACTAATATAACACGAGGACGAACTCGATCACTATCTGACAGAAAATTTAAACAATTTTTGGAAGAAGTTGACGTGGAATAGGGAGGTATAGTCCTTCACTCCGAAATTCGTTGGCTGAGCGCAGAGAAATGCTTAGCTCGCTTTTTTGCACTCAGAAAAGAACTTTTCAAGTTTTTGAATGAAGAAATAAAATCGGATACTATAGAATTTGAAAATAATTTGAAGGATTGACTTTTTCACCAGAACTAGCATTTCTAACTGATTTTATTAATCATTTAAATAATTTGAGTTTTCGTTTGCAAGAAAAGGAAGGCACTATTTGTGATATCATTACAGATATTAATGGATTTCAGTGTAAACTTAAGTTATTTATATTGGAACTAAACAAGGAAAATTTGCGTCACTTCTCCAGTTACTGCAAATTAAAACAAGTATACGTGGCAGTAGAATTTTCAGAGCTGTTTTCAAGATTTTAAATCTCGTGAGCAAAATATCATTTCCTTTAACAATCCAATGCAAATTAGTCTTTAAAGTGTTAGAAGTGATGTTCAAAAAGAAGTGTGCAACTTACAAGAGGATCCGTTCATGCTGTCCGGAACAAAAAGAGCTGCAGCAGCTTTGGAAGTCATACCACGAGATTGATACTCGAAACAAGCAGGCTTTGCTCTTAAAATAAAATAATTTTTCGGATCAAGTGAAAGTACACGTTCTTCAATGCAGTGACCAACGAGCCGTTGGAACATGAAATTCGTTTTGCTACAACACACATTGAAATCGAAATTTCAGAACTTGTCGGCAGCATATTAAGTAAATCTAAACTAAATACTGTATTTAAATATCTAATTAATGTAAGCACAACAATGTGAGAAAAATAAGTAAAAATGAAAGTTTTAGTAGACTATGTCTTTCGACATTTACGTCTAAGGACTATGTAGCTCTCATGACCCACACTGTCTATAAGTCGTTTCTGCAATTGGCCGGCGTGACTGTCTGGGCCGTGACGGCACTGGATGAGTCGGGTTGGTGGAGAGCACTTGCTGGAGGGGAATGTGTCGCGAGTCACGCCTTCAGGCCTGATAACCATGATCCCCAACCAACACTTTAAAACACATACAAGATTCTTGAATGTTTAGTAAATTATGTAACACATTATTTAACAACAAATACACACTTGCTAAGCACTAAACGTCCAGTGTGCCTACACTATTATCATGTGGTATCAGTGTTCGAAGAAACAATGTGCATAAACCTGTCGCTCTTTACGTTATTTTGATTATTTCCCATTTTTCAAGGAAGTACGCAGAATAAGGAACAGTCACTGCAGCAAAAAAAAATAAGCCCACACACCAAGTGCCCACATTAAAGCATCACACTCAGCAGCAGTCGCCGCTGTCTCGCGCACATCCCTTCGCCATCAGCCACGACGACCCACATCAGAGAAGTGAAGCGCCTCAATACTCTGCGCATACGTTAACCGTCTAGCTGAGGGAAGAACCGCCAACTTCCCAGCACACATATGCAGTGGTTGCCAGTAAATGCCAGGAACACGTCCTATGCAAAACTGATAAATGGGGAATCACCAATCTGTGCTGCTATACTTAATGGCCCAGAATTTCTGTCGCTGACACGAAACGGCCACCTGCCTCCTGCAGATAACATTCTTAAATGACGGTTACCCGACAGCGTCGTCCACACACTGTGGTAGAGAGACTTGCGTGCTATCAATATCAGCAGGAGGATTCACTATGCAAGCGGCATTAAAAACATTCTAAAATTATTTTTATTACGAGGCGTGTGTCGTAAGCATGGTTGTGAGCTGCTGGATAACAGAAACTAGCCATTATCCTGCCTTAAACAAAACGCATTGTTTAAGTGCCTCATAATTGGTGGAAAATATGTAGAAAAGTAGATTAAAGTAGAGGCTTTCATGTAAACATAAAATTACTAAGAAAAGTTTGTTTTATATTTAAAGCATCTTGTCATGTGGACCTGAAATCTTATTGGCTGGAACAGAATTGTCTTCAGTAATAAGTCTCGTATCAATCTGATCCCCGATGACCAGTGAAGATGTGTGTGGAGACGCCCCGGACAACTGTGGGATGACAGACTGAATGTCACCCGTCATAGGGCCTGACAACCAGGAGTGATGATGTTTGGTGCCATTTCATTCCACAGCAAGACACCTTAGGTTGTCATACGTGGCACAATTACAGTACAGCGGTACGTCCACGGTATTCTATGCTGCGTTTTGTTGCCTTTCAAGGTAAGCTATTTCAGCAAGATAATGCCCGCCCACACACGGCCAGAGTTTCTGTTGCTTGTGCTTGCCGAATCGTACTTTGGCCAGCATGGTCGCCAAATCACTTCCAAATTGACGACGTTTGGAGCATTACGGACAGGGCCCTGCAACCAGCTCGTGATTTTAACGATCTCACGTGCCAGTTGGAAGAAATTTGGCTCGATATTCCTCAGGAGGACATCCAACAACTCTGTCAATCAATACCAAGCCGAATTAATGATTGTATTAGGGTCAGAAGTAGACCAATGTGTTACTGTCTCGTTCCATTTGTGACATTCTTTCTCTTGAATAAATCATCCAGTTTTTTCTGAAACTGTAATCATATGTTTGTCTATAGATGTACGTCACATGTACCGATTTCCATCCCATTTGAATAATTCCTTTGCGGTGTGTCTTTCTTTGTATTAAAATGTAGTTTCATCTGTTCCGTGTCTTGCGGTGCTTCTACAATGCGAACCACGATCTATAAGGCATTATGCTGCGACTACACTAATCACTACGGAAGTGAAAACATGACTGACAGGGAGAGGCAATGACGTTCGGATCACAGATTTGCTTCAATCTTTGTACACTTTTTGTCAGCTGTTCGTGCTCTTGTGGTTGGTGTTGTTCATCCTCGATCAATGGAGTCCGGATTCGAGTCCCAGACGGGTAAGCGATTTTATTAGCTCATGACTGGAAGTGTGTGTTGTCCTCGTCATCATTTCGAAATTATCGACGCACTAGTCTCCGAAGTGGCGTCGAATAAAAGAAACGGGCCGTATATACACTGACGAGTCAAAACATCATGAGCACCTGCTTAATAGCGTGTCTGTCCGTCCTCGTCATCATTTCGAAATTATCGACGCACAAGTCTCCGAAGTGGCGTCGAATAAAAGAAACGGGCCGTATATACACTGACGAGTCAAAACATCATGAGCACCTGCTTAATAGCGTGTCTGTCCGATATTCTAATGAAATATGAGTGATTCTACTTATCAGGGATCCGGCAGTTTGTTAAGTTTTTGAAGATATGTGGCCTTAAATGTCTACGCACGGGTAATGTAATTCGTGTAAATAACGGGCTGCTGATTTGCGTACACGGTGATGACGCCCGATAGCGACCCAAATTGTTAACATACGATTTACATTAGGTGAATCTTGTCGCCGGGACATGAATGGGAGTTCACTACAGCGCTCCTCAAACCACTGTAGCACGGTTCTGATTGTGAGACACAGACAGTTATACTGATGAAAGTCCACATCGCCATTGGAGAAGATATCAAGCATGAAGAGATGCAGGTGGTTCATAGCTGTCGGCGTGTCTCCGGTTACTACCACCGGGCTCTTCTAGAGCAGGAGAATGTCTCCCATAGCATAATACTGCCCTCACCAGCCTGCGCATGTGGTGCGCCACACGTTTCGAGCCGCCGTTCACCTCGATGACGGCGTTAGTGGAGACGACCATCGACCTAGTGTTGCAAAATGTGATTCACCCGAAGAGCCGATACGTTTCCATTGATTGATGGTCGAATTCCGATGGTTCCGTGCCCACTGCGATCGTAACTGACGATGTCGTTGGGTCAGCATGTGAACACGTAGGAGTGGTCTGATGTGGAGCTCCATGTTTAACAATGTACAACGAACAGTACCCTCCAATACACTTGCGTGTGTACCAGCAGTGTGCTCTTTAGGCAGAGACGCCACCGATCACCATGTATTCTACTCTACAGAACAGACAAGCCTCCAAACCCATGTTCTGTGAAGAGTCATGTTCGTCCAACCATTTAGCGCCTACTGGTAGTGTCACAGTTCTTCTACCTCTTTCCGTAGATGCTCAAGACAGTAGCACGTGAACACTCAACTATCTCTGCCGTTTCCGAGGTACTCGTTCACAGGCTCTGCGTAATAATAGTCTGTCCTTTGTCAAAGACGCTTATCTCAATGGATTTCCCTATTTGTAGCTGGGTGATCCCCCCCTCCGTGTCTACTCCGTGAACATATTTTTGTTTCCGCGTCATGTGTCAGCAACGCCACCAGGTGACATCAAACGTCGGGGCGGGAGTGGTCATAATGTTTAGGCTTACCAGTGTATACTAGTGCGTTGCGATTCTGAGCATGAGATAGCGGCGATCAAGTGGTTAGCGTTCAAGCGACGTAATCGGTGAATTGCTGAGTCGAATCTCGTTCATTTTCTTAAAATGTATATTTTTTCAGCACTGGTCATATTATTTCATATGAAGACACTTGAAAAATTACATAATGAAAATACTCGCATATTTACATGAAAGTTTTGTTGAATTTCGAATGGTATTTGTCTGTTTAATAATTTCAATTAGCTCAACAAGTATTATGTTTATAATCATCGACAGGTAAACGACTAAACGCATAGAGTTTTCTTGAAAATGTTTGTCCTGATTAACGAAAACCCTTACACCTGCAATTAGGTAAGACATTCTTTGCACCTGGACGCTTAGAGTGGTAGACACAGGTTTCAAGGACAAAGGACAGGCTAGGAAAGCCTATGTCAAACTTGACACACAACTTTCCTCATTAATACAAAAAATTGATGAAAAACTGATACAAATGTCCACTTACTTGCTGATGTTTTTTGCGAGCCTCTACGAAGCGGCCTTAGGTCTACGAATCAATTATTGCATATTTATTGACGGTTTTCCTCCAGTTTTTGTTTTCTTACCATCTCTTCAAATCGTTCTTTCTTTTTAAATTGCGAGATTCTTGTATTTGGAAAGTTAGTAGAGTCGACGTGGGGTGTTCTTTTACCAGTCTCACTCAGGGCATGCCGCAAAGACTGCTGGCGAAAGGGCGTGACGTCATTGGTAAGAGGGAAAGTGGAAAACGAGAATAGTACACATGCGTTGTTAATGCAAGCAAATTCCCAAACCCTTCCGCAGAAACAGAGTGCAGTCGTTTGTTAGCTGTTCTTCTTGTTCGCCGTTTTGTAGTACTATGAGTAAAAGAAGAAATCATTCCGTTAGTGCTGAATGCAAAAATGCTTCTTATAAAACTGCCGATGTCGCTTATCATCGATTTCCGAAAGATGGAGAACTACAATGCAAATGGGTGTAATGGAGTAAAAGAGCTGATCCCAATATGGCGAGTAATGCAACGATTTGAGGAAATAGATTAAAAACTGAAATACAAGTGTTGAGGAAAGAAATGTACGCTTTGAAAAGAAGTAACAGGGTCCTAATGCCAAGTGTTCGAAGTATGTTGTGGATGTAAATACACTCCTGGAAATTGAAATAAGAACACCGTGAATTCATTGTCCCAGGAAGGGGAAACTTTATTGACACATTCCTGGGGTCAGATACATCACATGATCACACTGACAGAACCACAGGCACATAGACACAGTCAACAGAGCATGCACAATGTCGGCACTAGTACAGTGTATATCCACCTTTCGCAGCAATGCAGGCTGCTATTCTCCCATGGTGACGATCGTAGAGATGCTGGATGTAGTCCTGTGGAACGGCTTGCCATGCCATTTCCACCTGGCGCCTCAGTTGGACCAGCGTTCGTGCTGGACGTGCAGACCGCGTGAGACGACGCTTCATCCAGTCCCAAACATGCTCAATGGGGGACAGATCCGGAGATCTTGCTGGCCAGGGTAGTTGACTTACACCTTCTAGAGCACGTTGGGTGGCACGGGATACATGCGGACGTGCATTGTCCTGTTGGAACAGCAAGTTCCTTTGCCGGTCTAGGAATGGTAGAACGATGGGTTCGATGACGGTTTGGATGTACCGTGCACTATTCAGTGTCCCCTCGACGATCACCTGTGGTGTACGGCCAGTGTAGGAGATCGCTCCCAACACCATGATGCCGGGTGTTGGCCCTGTGTGCCTCGGTCGTATGCAGTCCTGATTGTGGCGCTCACCTGCACGGCGCCAAACACGCATACGACCATCATTGGCACCAAGGCAGAAGCGACTCTCATCGCTGAAGACGACACGTCTCCATTCGTCCCTCCATTCACGCCTGTCGCGACACCACTGGAGGCGGGCTGCACGATGTTGGGGCGTGAGCGGAAGACGGCCTAACGGTGTGCAGGACCGTAGCCCAGCTTCATGGAGACGATTGCGAATGGTCCTCGCCGATACCCCAGGAGCAACAGTGTCCCTAATGTGGTGGGAAGTGGCGGTGCGGTCCCCTACGGCACTGCGTAGGATCCTACGGTCTTGGCGTGCATCCGTGCGTCGCTGCGGTCCGGTCCCAGGTCGACGGGCACGTGCACCTTCCGCCGACCACCTGGCGACAACATCGATGTACTGTGGAGACCTTACGCCCCACGTGTTGAGCAATTCGGCGGTACGTCCACCCGGCGTCCCGCATGCCCACTATACGCTCTCGCTCAAAGTCCGTCAACTGCACATACGGTTCACGTCTACGCTGTCGCGGCATGCTACCAGTGTTAAAGACTGCGATGGAGCTCCGTATGCCACGGCAAACTGGCTGACACTGACGGCGGCGGTGCACAAATGCTGCGCAGCTAGCGCCATTCGACGGCCAACACAGCGGTTCCTGGTGTGTCCGCTGTGCCGTGCGTGTGATCATTGCTTGTACAGCCCTCTCGCAGTGTCCGGAGCAAGTATGGTGGGTCTGACACACCGGTGTCAATGTGTTCTTTTTTCCATTTCCAGGAGTGTAGATGCTTCTTCTGTAATAAAACAAATTTTTAGAGATAAAGTAAACAGCAATTTGTCCAGTGTTTCACACCTGGCCATATGCAATCTTTCCTTAGTATCAAAAAGTGATTGAATTGGAGCCCGAAAGATATTCCAAAGCTTACACTTACTTGCTGAGAAAGAACTTCTTTCCCTTGTCGGTCAACATTTCGGAAATGTGTCAAACAATTTCAAGTTCAGAACTTGGTCTGAAAGTAGAGCTGGATCTTATGAAAGCTGGGACAGAACACGCTAAAATACTTCCTAGTGATTTGTTCTTACATGAATTGTGGAAAAAAGCAATGCCTGCTGCTATGCCAGAAGGGTTTCAAAATTTCAGTAAACTCTCTTTTTGGAGTTAAAATTATCGCACTGTATGTCTTTGACAGTGACTGTATAGTTCATTGAGCTTTACAGTGACAAAGAATATGGAAGCTTCGTACATCTTGACTTCCAGGTCAAACCAAGACTATTTGAAGAATTTTTTTCTAAACTTCATAGTCTGGGTGCATTTTACAACAACCCAACATCTTACGAGGTGTAAAATCAAATGCGGCTTCTAATACTGACTGAAAATATAGAAGACATCCCATTATTGACAAGTACACTGATAAGCCAAAACATTACGACAACTGCCCACCGTGACGTTTGATGTCGCCTGGTAGCGTTGCGGGCGCATGACGCGGAGACAAAAACATGATAATTGAATGTTCACGTGCTACTGTCGTGAACATCTACGGAAAGAGTTAGAAGAACTGTGAAACTACCACTAGGCGCTAAATGGTTGGAAGTCCACGACTCTTCACAGGACGTGGGTTTCGGAGGCTTGTCTGTTCTGTTCAGTAGGACACATGGTGATCTGTGGCATCTCTGCCGAAAGAGCACAATGCTGGTGCACCCCCAAGTGTTTTGGAGCGCACTGTTCGTAGCACATTGTTGAAAATGGAGCTTCACAGCAGACCACCCCTACGACATCGTCAGTTACGATTGCAGTGGGCACGGGACCATCGAGATTCGACCGTCGATCAATGGTTCTTCGGGTGAATCACATTTTTGCTACACTAGCTCTGATGGTCGTCTCCACTAATGCCGTCATCGAGGTGAACGGCAGCACGAAGTGTGCAGCGCGCCACGGGCGCAGGTATGTGGGAGCAGTATTATGCTGTGTGAGACGTTCTCCTGCGCCTGCATGGGACCTGTGGTAGTAATCGAAGACACGCTGACAGCTGTGAACCACCTGCATCTCTTCATGCTTGATATCTTCCCCGATGGCGATGTGATCATTCCGCAGTATAATTGTCCGTGTCCGGGAGCCAGAACCGTGCTACGGTGGTATAAGGAGCATTACAGTGAACCAACATTGATTTCTCGGCGACGACATTCGCCTGATGTAAATCCTAGGGAACGCATCTCGGTCGCTATCGGTCGCTGTCACTTTGTATGCAAATCAGCGGCCCATTATTTACGCGTAGACATCTAATGCCACGTTCCTCCGCAAGCTTACCAACAAACTATCGGATCCCTGATACGCAGAATCAGTGATGTATTTCGTTCCATAGACAGGCAAACAAGCTATTTAGCAGGTGTTCATAATATTTCGGCTCGTCAGTGTACATCCATTAGGAAGAGTACTAGTGAGGTGCCGTCACATGTTTCTTCATCGGAGGAACCGAATAGGTCGTCATACAGGCCATCATAAGCGAGTTGTGCATTAACATAATTGAAACTGTGACAGGTAATTTGGATTGTACTAATTTCAGAGAACAAGAACTAGTTCTGTTCCAGTTTGCTAGTGTTGAACCAGCAACCAGTGATAACTGCGAACCCAAGACGCACTTAAATATCTTGTGGGTTACTTAGCATGTAATTGTAAGCTGTCTCAGAAAAACATAAATTCAGAGTAAAGCACTGGTAATGACTGGATCTCTGTAATCTCCACAGTTCGGCTCACTTCTCGTTCAACTGACTGGTTCCACAAAATAAAAAGGAGTTTGAAGCGATATTTTGCAGTTTTCGTGAGTGACAAGTAGCTAAATGTGATGGAGTGATGCAATAGTTAACTTCTACAATAATGTCAGATTTTCCCGAAATGCATCAAAACAGCAGTTTCTCTTTATGTAAAGACAAAAACTTTCCCTAGCTCAAGGAATCCCAACACAACAGCTAAAACAGAAAACATAAAAAAGCTTGCAACGAAGGAAAATCTTCAACGGGTTGCTTCGTCGTCTTCGTGAGCTTCCATGTGTATTTATGGACGCAGTAAGATGTTTTAGCTCTTAATATTAAGTCCTTGAAGGTGACTATTAATATAACATGCTGACGACGACGACGACGACGACGACGACGACGACGACGACGACGACGATGATGATGATGATGATGACAGTGTGTAGGGGAACGATACGGGAGACCCACACCGCTTTACTATGCAATGTCCTAATGGAGGTGGTTTGCCGTTGCCTTCCTCTGACCGTAATGGGGATGAATGATGATGATGACGGCACAACAACACACAAGTGTTAAGTTCTTATAATTTTAGATGCAAGAGATGCTTAATAATATGCGTCAGCACTTAACAATACGCATTTCATGAGGCTGGTGTTAAACTCTGACGGTAGAACAGCACTCCCGATGACGTCATACGCGTTAACCAACATCAACCCGACTCTCAGCAATGGCGTATCTGATTGTTTCTAGTTGCCGTAAGTCTCAGTAGTTTTGTCTCCAATGGAATGTATCTGGCGTTTGGAGTCTCTTCGCTGGCTCAAATTCTCATTGTCGGAAAAATGTTCAATTTCACGTAATAGACCATCTTCATATACTTCATTGGAATGAATGAGGTCCTTGTCAGTAATAAGTATCTTTTCTCCTAACATTTCGAGGGTAGACCGATAAAGTTCTTCTCCAGTCACTGCTGCATCTGCATAAGTCGTTGCTGACGATTCTGTATCAATATGTGTGCTTATCGAAGAGGACTGTCACAGTACGCGAACACATCTTTTATCTGACATATTGCAAAGCACAATGCATCGAATCTTCATGACCTTCGTCATCGGCAGTAGTCGAAGGACCGGGAGTCACCTCCACTTTTACAGAAAAAACGTAAATTTATGATTTTTGAAGAATTCACACGTACGCTGTTCGTTTTTGCTATAGTAGTACGGTCTCCGCTGTGAAATTTAACTGCTGAATGGGCTCTGTCTGTGCCCGCAGGTCGAAGAGTTTCCTGGTTCAAATGGCTCTGAGCACTATGGGACTCAACTTCTGAGGTCATCAGTCCCCTAGATCTTAGAACTACTTAAACCTAACTAACCTAAGGACATAACACACATCCATGCTCGATGCAGGATTCGAACCTGCGACCGTAGCGGTCTCGCGGTTCCAGACTGTAGCGTCTAGAACCACTCGGCCACCCCGGCCAGCAGTTTCCTGGTGCAAAGAATTTCTGGGTATCTTACCCGATTGCAGGTGTAATGGATTTCTCAAATCACGACAGACATACATTTCCAGGAAAACTTTATGCGTTTGGTCGTTTACTTGCCGATGATAATAAATATAATACTTGTAGTAATTAAAATTACTAAACAACCAAATACCATTGAAAACTCAATAAAAGTTTATTGCACATACGAATGTTTTCTCGTTATATTACCTTGCAGTTTTCATATATACGAAATAACCTGAACAAGATGGAGAAAAGGCACATAAAAAATATTGAACGGGACTCTTACCAGCGAGCCACCGATTGCGGAACTTGAACGCTAACTACTTGAACGTCACTATCTCGTGAAACTTCTCTTGGGAGCTTCTCGAAACTGCCTAAGTAGTAAGCCTTACTGCTAGCGCCGGCCGCGGTGGCCTAGCGGTTCTAGGCGCTCCGTCCGGAGCCGCGCGACGGCTACGGTCGCAGGTTCGAATCCTGCCTCGGGCATGGATGTGTGTGATGTCCTTAGGTTAGTTAGGTTTAAGTAGTTCTAAGCTCTAGGGGACTGATGACCATAGATGTTAAGTCCCATAGTGCTCAGAGCCATTTGAACCTTTCGCTAGCACTCTGTGTTCTACTGGACGACTAACAGTGTACAAAGTTTGTAATAAATCCATGATCCGAATGTTGTGGCCTCCGTTGGTGAGATATTATAAGGCCTGCCAGGCCATGTCCTACGTAAGGCCGTGTCCTACGTAAGCGACAGAAGCAAGCGACTTCTAGATTCGCGACACTCCAGCGGCAATCAGCAGCATCGGGCGAAAAGCTTGGGTTTCCTGCGAGCGAGCGACCATTTCGTGCTACAAGATGGCTGCTTAGAGCCAACCAGCTGTTTCTATAAAACGGCATCCCTAACCTGTAGAATACTGTAGCTCGAGAGTAAGGCTACAGAATAAGGCGAAAATAAGGCGAAAAGGAATGCTGTGCATGAAATTTACAAAGGGAGGAATCTCCATGGAGAATTTCATAAATATCATCAACTACAAAGATCACCAGACGAATTCTTCGAATACAAGTGAATGAGCAGAGGAGCATTCGACTATCTCATCAATAAATTAAATACGAATTTGTTTTACATGATGAAGAACTTTTAACAGCCAATAAATGCGGAGGAATGACTACATGACTAACTATGCTAAATAGAAACATAACTACACAGATTGGCACCAATCAACAAAAGTTAGCTGTAGTGCAGGGGTAGTGTATACAGTTCATGAGTACGTGTGGGGAAGAGGTCGTGGGTTCGATTCTGCACTGTTCTTATAATTTTACTGACTCAGTTACAATCTGTATATTAAGTTGTATGTATACTGTTTACACTGCATCGCTAAGTATATTTTTAAGGTCTTGCCAAAGAACTTGATCTTCACACCGATAACATGGCGGCGAGTGAGTGACGTGCGTTAGCTTGGCTCGCAAGTTTACGTGAAATCTGGAGGTGTTTTAAGCAGTTAGGCTAGTCTACATATACTAAAGCCGTATATCTACTGCCGAGTGTCGTATTTTACATGACATACTGAGCACCAATTACAAGGAATCGCACTAAAAATGGAAAATCGCCGAACAACGCGCAGTGCAGCCAACGGCCAGGCCGGCGACAGCGCAGGCGTGGAGTCTACACCGGGAGCTGCGGCCGCTCCGACCGGGATCGCTGACATCGCCGCACTCGTGAAGGCTGAGGTGAGTGCTGCGCTGCAGGCTAAGGAGACGCTCGGGCTCGTTGTTCAAACCATC
Organism: Schistocerca piceifrons; assembly: GCF_021461385.2. Lineage (NCBI taxonomy): Eukaryota > Metazoa > Arthropoda > Insecta > Orthoptera > Acrididae > Schistocerca > Schistocerca piceifrons. Next base: position 636,666,785 of record NC_060149.1, read on the forward strand.
ACTGATTCTGTCACTGCAGCAGTGACGGACAAAATACAGAAAACTCTGGAGGCGAATGCGAGCGAGATCCGTGCACTGGACACATCGTTAAAAGCAAGTGAGGAGAAAGCACGACTGCTCGAACAGAAATTGATCGAGAAGACGGACGAGCTCGAACTATATCAGAGACGCAATAATCTCAGGCTGTTCGGCATTCCAGAGAGCAGCAGGGAGAACACAGATGAACTTGTGATAAACCTTGTCTAAGAAAAGCTAGGCGTGCAGGTGACTCTGAGTGACATTGACAGAAGTCATAGAGTGGGTCGTAAGTCGCCAGGTTCTACAAAACCAAGACCTATAATAGTGAAATTTATGTCGTATAGGAAGAGATCTGAAATCTTCAGAGCAAAGAAGAATCTCGCGAAGTCGGGTCTGACAGTACGCGAGGATCTGACCTCTGAAAGACTAAACATTTTGAAGAGCGCGATTTCGAAATTTCGGCTACATAACGTATGGACAAATGACGGCAGGATAATGGTTAAGACCGAAAACGGAAAGAAAACAATTTGCAGTGTTAATGAACTCGAAAGCCTGTGCTTTAGAAGCTAAATCATGTCTAATCTTGCTGCCACTAACCTGTATGTTTATATTGTTTACACTGTCAACCATATCGTAACTAATGTATTATCAAATTGTTCGTTTCTCTAAATAACTATTTTTTTTATCTCTAATTATTTTTTCTCGTGTAATATTTGTTATTATTTGTATTATCAACTTTTCGTTTCTCCACATAACTATTTTCATTTTTAATTGTTTTTCTCATGTAATTTTGTTAATTATTGCATAAGGTAGTCTCACTACCATCCTTAATTAGCAACCCACCATCATACTTTAGTTGTTATCCTCATAAGTGCAATTAATATCACACTCTGTCATAACGTGCAGATTACTACCGTTATATTTAGCGAAATTCCTTCCCCTGCCAGCCCACGGCTACTTCCATAACCGTTGCAGACCTCGCTGACCTTAGCCGCAGATCCCGTTGTCTCCCCGGGGACCTACCCCCTCCCCCTCCCGGCCGCTTTCACTGCACAGAACTGGGAGGACACTCCCTCACCCCCCTCTCCTTCACACGCCTTCCGCATTCCTCATGCCAGACCCGCTTGTCACCGCCAACCACGACCCGCAAACATCGGTCGGCAGCCTCCTCGGGCAATCAACACCCAAACGCACCAAGCTACATATTGCACATGCAAATGTCCAGTCTCTGCCAGCTCACTTCGACGAGTTCAAATGTATATTTCAAACTGCTGATATACACGTAATACTTTTGTCAGAGACTTGGCTCAAACCAAGTATTCCTACAACTTCCGTAAACCTAGACGGCTATATCTTTCTCAGGCACGACAGATGCAACAGACGAGGGGGCGGAGTAGGGGCGTACATACGCTCTGATTTGTCACCTACAGTACTACACACATCCGACAACAATGTAGATAAACAAGTGGAATATATGTTCATAGAGATCAAATCACTTAACAGAAAGTGCTTAATATGTGTCCTTCACAAACCTCCTAAAGTAGGTGGGTTCGCCTGCTTCGAAACTGCCCTCTCTAGTCTCGTATCGTCATATGAACATGTAATTATAGCTGGTGACACTAACATTAATTTTCTGTGCAATAGTCCTTCCACTGGGAAATTTAAGAGGATGCTTTCTTCCTCAAATATGACGCTACTTCAGCTGGCACCTACTCATCACACGACTACCAGTCACACTTTCATAGATATATTCGCAACAAAATCTCCGAACAGAATAATCCGCACTTCTCAAATATCTGCGCCTGGCATGTCTGCCCATGACATCATTTCCATGACGTATTCACTAGAATGCCCTAGAAAGAAACAAAAACTGTCTACATACCGAGATCTCAAACGCATAAATTTGCCTGAACTCGAAACTGAGGCACAAGAAATAGTTTGGGGGATGACCTCTACTCCCCTCATGGACATAAACGACAAACTCCACGATTTCACTAACAAAATTACTCAACTATATGACAAATATGCTCCAATAAAGACCAGAAAAGTAAAAAGGCAACCTGCACCTTGGCTGACTGATGAACTAAAACAGCTCATGAATCTCAGAGACGCTGCACATCGAGCATACAAGATACACCCTACACCTGAAAATCACGCTGTATACAAGCAGAAACGAAACAAAGTCAGTCAAGCGGTGAGAAACGCTAAGCTCAGACATGCCCGTACATTAGCTGACAATAGATGTAGACCAGCTATCCTGTGGAAAAATCTCCGTAGTCTCGGTTTAGGCAAAATAAAAGTTGCAGAAAATCCCATGGTCCCAGCTGAAAAACTAAACCGATTCTTCACATTACCTGCAACCAAAATTGATCCGCAAAAAAAAAAAAAAAAAAAAAAAACAGAGAATCATTGACTACTTCATTGGGATGAACGACTGTAGCAAAGAAAAATTCTATCTACAGCACGTCACTTGCAGTACTGTCAAGAAAGCCATAATGCGGATTAGATCAGCATCTACTGGACATGATGGTATCACTATCCAGATGGTAAAACTTATTATTGACCAACTACTGCCCTCTATAACAAACATTTTCAACGATTCATTAATCACAAGTGTTTTCCCTGAGGCCTGGAAACTGGGACAAATTAAGCCACTGCCTAAAAAGGACATCGCCACAGCAGCCTCTGACTACCGCCCCATCTGCCTTCTTCCTGCACTATCAAAGGCCTTAGAATATATAGTTCATGACCAGCTCACCAACTACCTAACTACTAACAACCTACTAGACGAATATCAATCAGGTTTCCGTAAACATCGAAGCACAACATCCGCTCTGATAAAGGTGACAGATGACCTGAAACTTGCCATGGACAGACAAGAAGCGACTATCATTTGCTTCTTAGATTTCAGCAAAGCATTTGATACTGTCGACTTCGACATCTTACTAGCCAAACTTAGCGGCCTAAATTTCTCACCAAGCGCAGTGCAATGGTTTCGCTCATACATGACGTCTCGTCAGCAACGCGTCCTGCCTGGGGATATAAAATCACAATGGCGGCAGGTAGTGTCAGGCGTTCCCCAAGGCTCAGTATTAGGTCCTATACTCTTCTCTCTTTATGTCAATGATGTATCATCGGTCCTGACCTATTGCAAATACCATATGTATGCTGATGACCTTCAGTTGTATCTAAGTGCGAAACCAAGCAATCTCAAGAAAGCTATTGAAAATTTGAATACTGACCTCGATGCACTGTCAAAATGGGCACAGGACATAGGTCTAAAACTAAACCCATCTAAAACCCAAGCGGTACTTGTTGGTCACTCTAAGCTCATTAGCCGAAAACATCGGGAATCCGTACCACCTCTTATCCTAAATGGAACAAATATTAACTTCTCGCCCTCAGCAAAGAGTTTGGGAGTAATAATAGATGAAAATCTAAATTGGACAGAGCACGTAACTGCAGTGTGCAAAAAAGCATCAGCATCCCTTCATATCCTACAAAAATATAAAAAACTCTTCCCTTTCGATCTGAAAAAGAAATTAGTACAAACGCTTATACTCCCAATCATTGACCACAGCGATATTATCCTACAAGGCCTCTCTCAGGAAAATTCCCGACGTCTAGAACTGGTCACGAATGCCTGCGTCCGATATATCTGTGACGTTCGACTTTTTGATCACATTTCACCAGCATATGCAAAATTGTCCTGGCTGCGTGCAGACAAACGCAGAGATTTCCATACACTCTGTCTCATCTACTGCCTTATAAATGTACACTGTCCCTCATATCTCTCCTCGTCCCTAACACTCATGTCGGAACAACATGACAGAAACACACGTTCCCATCATAATAAAATCCTCTCCGTTCCACTGCATCGCTCAATCACCTTCTCCAAGTCCTTTACAGTAGCGGGAACCCGACTCTGGAATAACCTCCCTCGTTATGTTAGAGAACTTAAAAACATGACCGGCTTCAAAAAACACTTAATGACGTATCTACTTAAGCAACAGTAATGCCTTCCTCTGTACATGAGTGCACTTCACCTCATTACTTCCCTCTCACCCCCTCCTTAAACCTCCCTTACCCAAAACTCGCTATACTAGTAAACATCTACTTTACACACTAAAATATTAATGTACATCTGCACAAACCTTCATTTACTATTGCCAATCTTTCTCATGTTTGTCATTATTATTTGATTTTTTTTACTGTTATTATTATTGCTTTCACCATAATCTGTATGTATAGCACCTGATGTAAAAATACTGCCAGCATTTACTTTATTAGGTGTTAGTCATGTTTATCATTATTATTTGATTTTTTGTTTTACTGTTATGTTATTGTTTTTATCATAATCTGTATGTATAGCAACTGTTGTAAAAATATTTCTGCATTTACTTTATTAGGTCTTAGTCACTACTCTTTATTCATATTGTCACTAGAGTAAGCTAATTTTCTCATTTAAACTTTGTTCATGATGTAACTCTGATGTGTGAAATGTTGCATGTGTGGAACACTGGTCCGATGTAAGAGAGGGCCTGATGGCCCTAATCTGATCAGGTTAAATAAATAAATAAATAAATATCCCAGGATATCACACACATTTAATGCCTAATAAATTACATTGAACCATGAAATTTTACAGATATTTGATGTTGCGAACATATTTCATCAGCAGTCAATGATAAGACTAAGCGTTTCAATTACTCTAAATATTCTGTAAAAGTAAAGCTTACAAAATTTTTTTAAATAAAGTCAAATACTTTGTGCAATGATTTGTCTAAAAGTATGAAATAAAAAATATTAGGGAAACGTTTGGTGCACCTCATTTTCTGTTCATGATTTTGAGCATCATTCAAATGCACGTAGAACGTTTCTCTGATCTACTTATTTCTTTTACACAAATCATTTCATAAAATATTTGACTGATTTCTTTCATTTTTTAAATTTCAAGTTTTATTCAGAAAGCATGATCTTATTGACTCCTCGTTTGCCTTCCTTGATTCGAAGGAAGCCTTTTTGACATTTAAATACCACACCAATGTATCTTTTTATGTGCAAAATAGCTAGGTCTTGAACAGATGAAATTTTTGACACTTCATCTACAGCAGCTTTTCGTGAAATATTTCAGTTTTTCCTCCGCTTATTAATTAAGTTTCCGTTAATTACCCTGATTACTTTCAAGCAGTTAAATATTTTCATGCCAAACTAGACCTCATGCTGGTCACTTTGATGCCCAGTTTACCTGCTTCTCTCCCTTTGTTTGGCTACGAAAATTTGGACAAAACCTCATGGTGTGATTTATAGGGAGTCTTGTTTTCTGCTCCGCTCACGCGTTTACAAAAACGTGACGAGTGTTGCCGGCCGGTGTGGCTGAGCGGTTCTAGGCGCTTCAGTCTGGAACCACGCGACCGCTACGGTCGCAAGTTCGAATCTTGCCTCGGGCATGGATGTGTGTGATGTCCTTAGGTTAGTTAGGTTTAAGTAGTTCTAAGTTCTAGGGGACTGATGTTAAGTCTTCGATGTTAAGTTCCATAGTGTTCAGAGCCATTTGAACCATTTTTGTCGAGTGTTAATCATATGATAAAATAGTCCTTTCTGTGTGCTGTCATTTCCAAAAATCGTCGTTTCGATATCTTGAACGTGTTCAAGACCTAGCTATTTTGCATTTAAAAATATACATTGGTGTGGTATGTAAGTGTCAAAAAGGCTTTCTTGGTATCAAGTAGATTAGGAAGGCAAACGAGTAGTCAGTAAGATCATGCTTTCTGAATAAAACTTGAAATTTGAAAAAATGAAAGAAATCAGTCAAATATTTTATGAAATGATTTGTGTAAAAGAAATAAGTAGATCAGAGAAACGTTCTACGTGCCTTTGAATGATGCTCGAAATCATGAGCAGAAAATGAGGTGCACCAAATGTTTCCCTAATATTTTTTATTTCATACTTTTAGACAAATCATTAAATGACTTTCTTTTAAAAAATTTTGTATGCTTTACTTTTACAGACTATTTAAATTAATTGAAACGCCTGGCCTTAACATTGACTGCTGAAGAATTACGTTCGCAACATCAAATATCCGTAAAATTTCATGGTTAATTGTAATTTATTAGGAATTAAATGTGTGTGATATACTGGGATAGGTTTGAAGATCAAGTTCTTAGGCAAGACCTTAAAAATATACTTAGCGATGCAGTGTAAATAGTATACATAAAAGTTAGTATACATAATTGTCAGTCAGTAAAAATATAAGAACGGCCTGACGAACTGTGATGCATACTTATGTTTATATTTAGCTTAGTTAGTCATGTAGTAGTCATTCTCCACATTTACTGGCTGTTAAAAGTTCTTGATAATGTAAAAAAAAAATTCGTAGTTAATTTATTCTTGAGATAGTCGAATGATTCTCTGCTCATTCAAGTGTATTCGAAGAGTTTGTCTGGTGATCATCATAGTTGATGATATTTATGAAATTCTCTATGGAGATTCCTCCCTTTGTAAATTTCATGCAGAGCATTCATTTTCGCTTTATTTTCTTAAGTAAACCTAATTCTGTAGCTTTACTCTCCAATGACAGTATTCTGCAGGTTGGGGACGCCGTTTTATAGAAACAGCTGGTTGGCTCTAAGCAGCCAACTTGTAGCGCGACGTGGTCGCTCGCATGCAGGACACCCAAGCTTTTCGCCCGATGCTGCTGCTTGTTGCTGGAGTGTCGCGTATCCAGAAGTCTCTCGCTGTCGCTCGCTTCTGTCACTCACGTAGGACACGGCAAAGATGTGCAAAGATATGCATTAACAGGATATTGTAGGTGGCTGTATGGCTTATAGCGAAGTTGTCATTTAACTTTAAGAAAAATTACCTGAAAGAAATTGTTTAAATCTTTGGACATGGGTGTTTATATGAATTTAAACAGTAGTTCCCTTAGTATAGGTCATATATCTTTAGGCTTTGTATCTACTGTTTCATGTGTGATCGTCATTTTTAGAGGAGAAAACATGAGGTCATTTTTTATGTTAATTTCGAGTGGAATTATCCTCTAGAATATTTAACCTTTACTACTCTTTAAGCAGCTTCAGGTATTAACAATAGCCTCGCAACACATTACAATCTATTACATCCTGTGATACTCCTTTTCTTGACACGGCAAAGAGAGTAGAGGAAAGGAAAAAGTCAGTTCGCACCAGAACAAGCAGTATACTTAAAGAGCAAGTTATCTAATAATTTTATCTGATGTGTGAACAAACATAAGTTTAGGTTAGCTCCGAAATATTATCCATTGGCGCATGAAATAGCCATTCGCTGAGCCAGCTTGGTGTTAAGTTACGTTATCTAATGAATATAAAACAGTTCACGGAATAGTAATCGAGCTTTGTATTTCAGAATACTCTTAAGCAACACTTAGTGGGTTCGATTAACGGTTTCAAATTAGTGCTTCCGTGGCTAATTATCAATGATGGTTCGTTCGCCAACACCAAACAGGCTCTTAACTAACTTACAGCTTCGACTAAGATAAACTTCGAATCCAATGAAAATTTTTAGTTCAACTGACGCAATTGACTGTGCAGTACAAGCTACAAGTAAATGACACACCTGACATTAAAATGATAGTTACTATTTTAGAACAGAAATAAGGACATTCTCACAATAGCTGCTCTATCCAAATAGTCTTAACAGAAAGTAGACTACAATAGAATGGTAATAGAAATCTTTGTGCTTTTAGAAGAAACGTGAGGTGCCTAAGACACCTCAGAGATGAGAACGAATACGCAATCTATGGACTCCTTGTGACAGTGAAATATTTTTATTGACATTCAATTTCGAATAGTTCTCGGAAGGATAGAATACTATTCTGTGAAGGGTTACTAAAATCCGTCGTTAGAAACCAGTTTTAATACAAAATTTATCATAGGACACATAGATATAACATTTACAATTAAACTGTACCAGAAAACTATTTTTTAACTTCGTAACGTCCCAAAATAATGACGCGCGCGCGCGCGTGTGTGTGTGTGTGTGTGTGTGTGTGTGTGTGTGAGAGAGAGAGAGAGAGAGAGAGAGAGACACACACACACACACACACACACCCACACACACACACTTATCTATAATCGTAAATATTTTCAATAAAATCATCCTCAGTGCAGCGTCAAAGAATTTATCAAAGATATTTAACAGTGTAATAGGGCCTTCGCGCTGAGAGGAGCAAGCTCACGTGCCACCAGTCCCGCTGTGGAAGGCAATTGAGGCAGTTGCTTTGTGAGAGCCATACAAACAACATGCCCTTGGATGCGGTCACCCTTCAACGTGCGTGGCATCAACATAATATACTCTTCTATTCAGTTGTTTGCTTCGTGAGTATTGCACTTGTCGAATAAGGCCGTCGTTCATTTGCAGTAGTGATTAAATGCAACCGTGTAGATGTGTGTGTGTGTCACATACCTTATGTAGGTTAAAGACGAAAATATGGCGGTATTTAAAACTTTCTTTAAATGTATTTCGTGCTACGCAGCCATTTTCCAGCTAATCTTGTTACTGCAAGCCGCTGTGCAGTACATCCTGCAAGTTCCTCTGGGCTTGCATTAGAGACTTTCCTCCTACACTCGCGAATGGAGCGAGGGAGAAGTGTGTATATACTTAGATATTCAGCTTACTTCCTCTTGTTCCCCCATCTCTACACAGGACAGACTGCAAAATTTTTGCAGAGTCTACCTTGAATACCAGTTCGTAAATTTACCCAACAGGGTTTTGTAGGCATGTAGCCTTTCTATAGACTTCCATTGATGTTCTCTGTGACATTTTAGCGTGGGCTATACCGACTTGTGAAATCCTTAACAGCTCGTCTTCGAATTCCTCGTAGGCCTCCTACCTTGCCTACTCAATAAGAACTCCAAACACATACGCAACGCTCTTGGAAAAAGCCGAACTAGCGCCTCGTGTTGTTGTTTGCTACACGGATCCACCGTATTTTCGCACAACACTCCCACCAAAGTGGCTATTCACGCTCTTTCGCAACTGTTCGCTCCATCTCTTGTCACTTCATAGCGTTTCCTATAAATAAACGATGTGACATTGTAAAAGTTAATCACTAATCATCTATGACTATACCAAATGGGTAGGATTGTCTTGACAATTATTTTGTATTTATCCACATTTAAAGAACTCTCGTTGTATACAAAACTGTCTGTCGTTCGGCTTTCCCTCAAAATTAATGGGAGGAGATACATTACTTTAGACGATTACGCGATTGTGTTAAGATCGTAGTCCTAGTGGCAGTGACGGAAACAGTCCTCCTCAAAGAGAAGCTAACAATTCTGGTGACTACGAACCTTCATCAGAAACGAAATCCAATACCGTTAGTATTTCAACAAAATTTCTGAAGGAAGTATTGAAAGTTTTTATGATCATCATACGCATACACTTAAAGTTGCGACCTACAACTCGTTACTCTAGTCATCCATCTATAAACCACACGTCGAACATTAAATAAATATTCATGCTAAGGAAAAAAAAAGACGTAGCTAGCACTCATTTCGATGATAAAAGCAGATTAAAGAACTGGAGATAACACATTCCACTCCAGTTTGACATTGTAAGGAATGAAGGAGAATGTGTCGATAATGGCACCTGAAATTTTAGGCAATACAACATTGTTGCCTCGTAGAATGGAGGACGTCTTAGACGCAGCTGTGGCGTTTAAATGTGCCGCTGCCCACAACATACCTTTCGGCTCTAACACGAATTCCGTGTTAGTTTTCTTTAGAAGCTTTACATACCGTTCATAAGAATCGTGAAAGCATTTCGTTGTTTTACTCTGTTTGAAGACTATCGGACTTTAAATATGTACATGAGCTGCAACAAAATACACGATATGCAGACTCACAACAGGTACATCTGGCAAAAGCAGTATCTGGACCATCCTCAGAATCACATTCTGAAGTTACAAAATTAAATGCTCGTGAATCACATTCTGGAATTCAGCATCATGTGCGGGAGCAGTGCACGCGGCCGCTTGCCAGGAATATTTAAGCGTAGGGGATACAGTGCTCCCGCACAGGATGCTGAATTCAAGAATGTGATTCACGGAACATTTAATTTTGTGACTTAAGAATGTGATTCTGAGGATGGTCCAGACACTGCTTTTGCCAGATGTGCCTGTTGTGAGTCTGCACATTGTTTCATGTATTTTGTTGAAGCTAATGTACATTTTTAAAGTCCGATAGTGGGCAAAAAGGGAAAAATGAAATGCTTTACCGATCATTATGAACGGTATGTAAGTTTTGTAAAGAAAACACTAACACCGAATTCGTGTGAGAGCCGAGAGATACGTTGAGCAGCGGTACATTTAAACGACACAGGTACGTCGTAGACGTCCTCCATTCTACGAGGCAACAATGCAAGCCTGAGATCAGAATCTCCCAAACTTCAGGCTCAAACTTATGCTGTTGCTACAGCATCCCAAAATAAGTCTTTTTACTTAATGATTCAGTCGCTAGAAATGTCCAGTGGTGAGATCTTGAACAAGCAAAATGTGAGGCACGTAGATGTAAATCGCTTATGTTTTCATACCGATGTTGTGATGCTACCATGCAAAACGTTAAAGTCGTATGTGATGAATTTTTTCCTATGAAGTATTTGGTGTATGAATCCCTACTAGAAATTGCTGTGGAACTGTTACAGTTCTAAGTGCTTGGAGCATTGCATTACAGGCATATTTGAAACTGGCAAAATTTTTGCACCGCTGTAGAACACGCACTGAGTTGCTATGTGGTGTAAGCATTCAGAAACATATTGTTCCGGTCATTACTTAATTATTTCAAAATAAACGTTTTAGGATTTTTCTGTCGGTAGAATTTTGACCCTTCAGGTATCATTCTATAATTGTTTGCACCTGCTACAGAAGGCTTTGCTCCGGTAAATCTCATTTCAATGAATCTAGGACACACAATCTTGATTACTCCTAGTCAACAGCGAAATAATGGATCAGCAAGTAGCCTCTATGTTGCCACTACGGAAACGATTTAGGAAATGTTATCGTGAGTTATCTAGCCGTCGTACCGTATCTCAGTTTCTTTATTTGCCATTTGATCAAAGGGATAACAGTTCGATATTACGTACAGCTGTCCAGTTCCTAAGATCTATGTATGGACCATTCACTAAACACATTTTGTTGCTAGGCAGACTTGACAGTGGCACAGAACATCATAGGTTACCGTTTTAGCATACAAGGTGTCGAATTGCATTAGAAACATAAAATTAACAAAAAGCTTGTGAAGAAATTGCACCTTCTGCAGCGCTTTTACTAACTTTGCTTCGGCCGATGAGTTCACTCTCCAAATACCGCTTATCTTGCTTTCCGGTTTCGTTAATGTGGCCCATTACGCTGCAATAGTCACTCATGCGCCGGTGGAAACGATAGCAACTTTGGACGGGGCGGGTATGTTAACCACACACCCTCCAGGGTGTGGGGTTAAGTATTGCGTCACATGTTGTACGCACTCACTGGAGGATTTTCCGACCATATTCTCGACACAGTGTGCGTATTCCATTCACAGGCTTAGAACGACAGTCTGTAAATGTGTAGTAAATATTTGAAAAGCATATAGTCACTGAAACTTTCTGGCAGATTAAAACTGTGTGCCGGGCCGAGACTCGAACTCGGGACCTTTGCCTTTCGCGGGCAAGTGCTCTACCAACTGAGCTACCCAAGCACGACTCACGCCCCGTCCTCACAGCTTTACTTCTGCCAGTACGTCGTCTCCTACCTTCCAAACTTAACAGAATGAAAATTTCATTCTAGAAACATCCCCCAGGCTGTGGCTAAGCCATGTCTCCGCAGTATCCTTTCTTTCAGGAGTGCTAGTTCTGCTTGGTTCGCAGGAGAGCTTTTGTAAAGTTTGGAAGGTAGGAGACGAGGTACTGGCAGAAGTAAAGCTGTGAGGACGGGGCGTGAGTCGTGCTTGGGTAGCTCAGTTGGTAGAGCACCTGCCCGCAAAAGGCAAAGGTCCCGAGTTCGAGTCTCGGCCCGACACACAGTTTTAATCTGCCAGGAAATTTCATATCAGCGCACACTCCGCTGCAGAGTGAAAATCTCATTCCATATAGCCACTATTTATAATTTATTCGTGTTTACACATAACACAAAAATTTACCTCCTATTGCGATTAGTTTTAACTTATAAGCTATGTTTAATGTGCGTGCTGCTCAGTAATACTGATAATCATCCTTTAGCCACTCCACTTGGACTCACTCCTAGAAAATAATTGCCGATGCAGGTAGCTCAAACAATAATTGTCCAAACAATTTTGGGTACATCTCGTAAGTCTACGATCCTTACCGTTTAAGATTAGAAGAGCAGATAAAAGAATCAAAGAAGGGTAGCGGATTTCGTCACTGGTTCGTCTAAAAAACGAGAGAACAGTAGAGGTGCCCATCCAATTCTAGTGGCAGAAAGTGAAATGATATGCGTGATGGAAAGGTTCAGCATTAAAATTCAAGGAACGCACTATCCAATAAGTCGGGCAACATATTCTCTCGAATATTCACGCCACGGAACGATAACGGCAGCAAAATCAGGGACATCCGAAATAATACGAGATGTCATACTTCCCATGCATCATGCGTGAAGGGAACAAGAAAGAAATGGTGGCTGACTAATTTCTTCAGACATACTGTAAGGTGACTTGGCAGAAAGGATATGCCGTTTCAAAGGAAACCAGTCAGCTGTCGGAGCCAACCTCACAAGGAAACTCCTGGAAGAACTGTCTCGCAAACTTAGCCTGCAGCTTCAAAAGGGTGTTACACTTGCATCGTGTACGGCAGGCACCTGTGTTAAGATTACATTAAAACAATCGTAAGATTAATCACAATCTGAAAAGTAACGAAAAACGGGCATAGGCTGGCGAAGATCTAGGGCCTCTCCAAAGAATGGAACTTAAAGGAAACACGAAAAAATTCATTTTGCTACTTGGTATTAAGAAACTGTAAACAGTTTTACGGTAGTGATCGAACAAAAAACTTTACATGTAACTAAGAGGTATTTGTTTCAGGTATGTTCTGCTCTGGTTTTCGCGGAGGCGTTTGAGAAGATACTCAGTGAATCTAAGACTACGTGGTCTCCACTCAGGATATTTGGACCGCCTGTGTGGCTACCGGTTACAACTGACAAAGGTACGTACTTTAGAAAGTATCTTGCCATTTGATTCCTTAAGTCTTCGGGTGAACAGAAATTAAAAATTCTGTTGATCAACAAAGTAAAACTCCGCGATCGGGCCCAAAGGCCCACGCTATTGACCTTCTGCCGTGTCCTCATTCAAATGACATTTAAATGCGTTATGTAGTGCAATGGAGTTGGCACATATCTGTAAACCGTTGTCAGCTTTTCAGATGCTAGACCCGCTCTTTCTCATTAAAGTAACTGCTCAGTTGGCCTCACTAGGTTACGTGAACACCATTTCACTGCCCCCATCAAGGAAAATCACTGCAAATACCGGGAATTGCACATAGGTCCTCCTTATGGCTGTTCACTCAGCTTAGAAAGTTTACCTCCAGGTAATTAGCGTCAACTATAGTCGCTAAGGAACATATTTTTTTTGTAGCCTTTCGGTTGATAAACAATAAGATCTTTAAAACCTTTTTTAGGGTGAGAAATATTGTTCGTGTCGAGGACTTCTTAAAATGTTCATCGAAGCAGGACGTTTGACCATGTATTTGCTTCTCAGTGGTAGTGTTCTTCCTATCGACTCGTCAGTACTGACACGGAGATTTAACACACCAGCTGGTGACCTCTTTCGTCCAAACTCCACAAGGCCTCTAAAATGCTATTCGGTTTCACAGTAAGCTGAAGCTTTGAGGTGCGCTTAGTCGGATTGGTCGGCAGAGCAGTAGCCTGTACCGGTTCGACACAATTTTAACTGGGCACAAATAACACGTAGGCGCGTTGGATTTAAACATTAGAAGCGTTATCACCTAAGAGTTATGAGGTAGTTTTGTCTTGAGTTGTATGTCCATACTCTTGTCAGTGCTTAACAAATCACAATCTCAACGTGGTTTTTTTTCTGTTTTGCTTGCACCGAAAGAGCAGTTTTGCAGTATGATCGAAAAGTACCTCTGCTGCATGATACCGAGTGAATGATTCATTGTATTAGAGGCGTTAATTGGTTTTACGTTTGTGATTTGAAGACTTAAGTGAACAAGGAAGTAATTACTATTCCAAAGAAGGCGGGTGCTGACAGGTGTGAAAGACATCGAAGCATATGCTTAGTAAGTCATGTTTGCGAAATAGACGAATTACGTACTGAAGAATAGAAAATTGGTATAAGCTGACCCAGGGGAAGATCAGTATGGGTTCCGAAGAAATATAGGAACACAAAAGGCAGTACTGACCCTAAGACTTACTTTAGAAGGTAGACGAAGAAAGGCAAATATACTTTTATAGCTGTTATAGATTTCGAGAAAGCTTTTGACATTTTTGACTGGAATATGTTTGAAACTCTGAAGATATCAGGGGTAAAACACAAGGAGTGAAAGATTATATAGAACTTGTACAGAAATCAGACGGCAGTTATGAGGCAACATGAAAGGAACGCAGTAATTAAGAAGGTAACGAGGCAGGGTTGTGGATTCTCCCCGGTATTATTGAATGGATTGAGCAAGCAATCAAGGAAGCCAAGGAGAAGTTCGGAAAGGGAATTTAAGTTCAGGAGAGATGAAGAGGCTTGCTCGGGGTATAGCAGTGTGGAGATCTGCATGAAACAAGTCTTGAACACACTTTAGACAGGCCATTAACAGCAGCACCTCTGAGGTGTCGAGTCGGTCAGCCCATCAATCCATCCATCACCCCCCCCCCCCACCCCCCTGCGGGTCCAGGGGTTAGAATAGGCCCGAGGTCTTCCTGCCTGTCGTAAGAGGTGACTAAAAGGAGTCCATCCCCCTCAAGGGGGTAGTTAGCGCCTGCGTCCGGAGACGGACAGTCCCACGCCCTATATTTGTGGTCTTTTTGGTTTTTCACTTCTCGTTTCTTCCTACTTTGGTTGCTTCCTTTCTTTGTTCTTCTCCAGCTCACTGTCTTCCTTACACTTTCCCTTGCCTCCTTTCCCTTGCCTCCTTTCCCTTGCCTCCTTTCCCTTGCCTCCTTTCCCTTGCCTCCTTTCCCTTGCCTCCTTTCCCTTGCCTCCTTTCCCTTGCCTCCTTTCCCTTGCCTCCTTTCCCTTGCCTCCTTTCCCTTGCCTCCTTTCCCTTGCCTCCTTTCCCTTGCCTCCTTTCCCTTGCCTCCTTTCCCTTGCCTCCTTTCCCTTGCCTCCTTTCCCTTGCCTCCTTTCCCTTGCCTCCTTTCCCTTGCCTCCTTTCCCTTGCCTCCTCTGGTCTCCGCTTCAGCGTTTGAGTCAGTGTGTCCTCTCTCTCTTCCTTTCCCTCCCTGTGCGCGCCTGAAGGCCGACCCACGCGTTCGCACGCGTAGCTGGTGACGGGGTAACGCGTAATTCCCCACCCTGGGTAGACAAGTAAGGCACGCACGTACCCCCTGGTAAAGGCCAGGCCCAGGGAGGGGTGATTGCCTGAGCTGATACCTTCTGACCATGCCGATTGGTCCCTCCGTCTGTTTCACGAGAGGTGTGACCTGAGGTCTAAACATTCATCTAAGGTGGGAGTGCCCTCTGAGAGGCTCCCCATAAGGAAGGAGCGCGCCATCGGAGATGCTGGCAATCATGGGGGATTCCTCCGCAATGGATTTCTCTTCTTCTCTCTCGACTTATGCCCACAAACGGAAACATGACCAGCCCCCAGTGACAAAAGTACTACCGCCTACCCCACAGTTCCTCGTCATTTCTCGATCTGAGGATGGAAAGGATTTTTCCTCTGTCAACCCTTTCGTTATCCAGAAGGGCGTAGATGCCATAGCCGGTACTGTTAAGTCTTGTACGAGGTTGCGTAATGGTACCTTGTTACTAGAAACTGAGAGCGCCTTTCAGGCACAGAAACTGCTTCAAGCCACACTCCAGTACACGTTCCCTGTCCGGGTGGAGGCTCACCGAACTTTGAATTCGTCTCGTGGTGTGGTCTATACTAGATCCCTCGATGGATTGACTGACGAGGAGATTGTCTTTCCTCGCTGAGCAGGGCGTGACGGCTGTCCATAGGGTCATGAAAAAGGTCAACAGTGACCTTGTACCGACCCGGACACTTTTCTTGACCTTTGATAGTGTTAAGCTGCCATCACACATGAAAGCGGGCTACGAGGTTATTTCTGTTCGCCCCTATGTCCCGACACCTACGCTCTGCTACCAGTGTCAGCGTTTCAATCACACTCGACAGTCTTGTTCCAATGCGGCTAAATGTGTCACTTGTGGCAGGGATGCCCATGAGGGTGACTGTCCACCTCCGTCTCCTCGTTGTGTGAACTGTCAGGGTGACCATGCAGCATCCTCCTGCGACTGTCCCGTCTATAAGGAAGAACGCTGTATCCAACAAATTCGGGTCAAAGAGAAAGTGTCCACCTCGGCTGCTCGCAAACTATTGGCTAGTAGGAAGCCCACGCTGCTCCCAGCGGGGAAATACAGTACTGTCCTCACCTCTCCTCGGACTACCAGGGAGGTGGCAACCCAGACATGCGATCTGACCTTCAGCACCACGGTCGTCCGTTC
Organism: Schistocerca piceifrons; assembly: GCF_021461385.2. Classification (NCBI taxonomy): domain Eukaryota; kingdom Metazoa; phylum Arthropoda; class Insecta; order Orthoptera; family Acrididae; genus Schistocerca; species Schistocerca piceifrons. Next base: position 636,683,443 of record NC_060149.1, read on the forward strand.
GGCCAGTGCTAAGATCGCGCGGTCGACGTCTTCTCTTCCTCCCATCACCCCACAGACACCAGCCCCTTCATCAGCTTCTGCTAAGACGAAGACCCAGAAGTCAGATGCAAGGGCCTTCAAGAAGGAACTGTCACGTGCAGACTTCCTACGTACCTCGACCTCAAAGCCATCGACTGGTACTTCCACCAAACGACCTTCCAAGAAGGCTCATAGGAAGCACAGTTCTCCTTCTCCGCCACGGCGCATTTCTTCTCCTGCGCCACCCAGCGGTTGCCGCCCCAGGCCGTCATCCGTTTCGCCTGGCCGCACCGCTGGTAGCCGAACATCTGGCCGTTCACCGGCGGAGGAAGCTCCCCCTCCCGGCCATCTTACCAAGATGGCCGATGAACCTATAGAACCAATGGACGATGACTGTCCGCCTACTGATAGCGGCGGCAGTGCTCGCTCGAAGCCAGGCCCTCAGCGGCCTTCGAGGTGACCCCTTCTTCCATCTTCCTTCTCTTCTTACGATGGCACTTATTCACTGGAATATTAGCAGCATTCGCTCCAACCGAGAGGACTTGAAGTTGCTGCTCCGCTTGCACCGTTCGCTCGTCGTAGTGCTCCAGGAAACGAAGCTACGCCCATGCGATCACATTGCCTTGGCACACTACCTCTGTGCGTTTTGACCTACCCCCTGTGGTAGGTATCCCGGCTCATGGAGGGGTTATGTTGCTGGTCCGGGATGATATTTACTACGATCCCATCACGTTGCACACTGGCCTGCAGGCAGTTGCCATCCGAATTACTCTCCCCACTTTTACATTTTCCATTTGTACCGTTTACACTCCATCGTCGTCTGCCGTTACCAGGGCAGACATGATGCAAATTATTGCTCAGCTACCTGCACCATTTTTGTTAACTGGAGACTTCAATGCCCACCATCCCCTTTGGGGCTCTCCAGCATCCTGCCTGAGGGGCTCCCTGTTAGCAGACCTTTTCAACCAGCTCAATCTTGTCTGTCTCAATACTGGCGCCCCTATTTTTCTTTCGGACACATCTCACACCTATTCCCATTTAGACCTCTCTATATGTATTACCCAACTTGCACGCTGGTTTGAGTGGTATGCACTTTCTGATGCATATTCGAGCGACCACTTCCCGTGTGTTATCCATCTCCTGCAGCATACCCCCTCTCCGTGCTCATCTAGTTGGACCATCTCCAAAGCAGACTGGGGGCTCTTCTCTTCCAGGGCGACCTTTCAGGATCAAACCCTCACAAGCTGCGATCGTGAGGTCGCACACTTCACGGAATTCATACTCACTGGTGCTGAATATTCCATCCCTCACCCTACTTCTTCTCCACGTCGCGTACCGGTCCCCTGGTGGACCGCAGCATGTAGAGACGCTTTACGTGCTCGTCGACGTGCTTTACGCACCTTTAAACGCCACCCTACAGTGGCGAATTGTATCAGTTATAAACGATTACGTGCACAGTGTCGTCGTATTATTAAAGAAAGCAAGAAAGCCAGCTGGGCTGCTTTCACAAGCACCTTCAACAGTTTTACTCCTTCTGTTGTCTGGGGTAGCCTGCGCCGGCTATCTGGCACTAAGGTCCACTCACCAGTTTCTGGCTTGACGGTCGCGAATGACGTCCTTGTGGGCCCTGAGGATGTCACCAATGCCTTCGGCCGCTTTTTCGCAGAGGTTTCGAGCTCCGCTCATTACCACCCTGCCTTCCTCCCCTGCAAACAGGCAGAGGAGGCTAGGCCACCTAACTTCCGCTCCTCGAATCGTGAAAGTTATAATGCCCCATTCACCATGCGGGAACTCGAAAACGCACTTGGCCGGTCACGGTCCTCCGCTCCAGGGCCTGATTCTATTCATATTTAGATGCTGCAGAACCTTTCTCCTGCGGGTAAAGGTTTTCTTCTTTGTACTTACAATTGCATCTGGATTGAGGGACATGTTCACGCATGCTGGCGCGAGTCTATTGTTGTCCCGATCCCTAAGCCAGGGAAGGACAAGCACTTGCCTTCCAGTTATCGACCTATCTCGCTTACCAGCTGTGTCTGCAAAGTGATGGAGCGAATGGTTAACTCTCGTTTGGTTTGGCTGCTCGAGTCTCGACGCCTACTTACCAATGTACAATGTGGATTTCGTAGGCGCCGCTCTGCTGTTGACCATCTGGTTACCTTGTCGACCTTCATTATGAATAACTTCTTGCGGAAGCACCCAACCGCGGCTGTGTTTGATTTGGAGAAGGCTTACGACACCTGTTGGAGGGCGGGCATTCTCCGCATCATGCATACATGGGGCTTTCGCGGTCGCCTCCCTCTTTTTATTCGTTCCTTTTTAATGGATCGACAGTTCAGGTTACGTGTGGGTTCTGTCCTGTCGGACACCTTTCGCCAGGAGAATGGGGTGCCACAGGGCTCAGTTTTGAGCGTCGCTCTCTTCGCCATAGCGATCAATCCAATAATGGATTGCCTCCCAGCTGATGTATCAGGCTCCCTTTTCGTGGATGATTTTACCATCTATTGCAGCGCGCAGCGTTCATGTTTCCTGGAGCGCTGTCTTCAGCGCTCTCTTGACCGTCTTTACTCCTGGAGTGTCGCCAATGGCTTCCGTTTTTCTGCCGAGAAGACTGTCTGTATTAACTTCTGGCGCTACAAAGAGTTTCTCCCACCGTCCTTACGACTCTGTCCCGTTGCTCTCCCATTCGTGGAGACAACAAAATTTTTAGGTCTTACATTTGATAGGAAACTTAGCTGGTCTCCACATGTCATATTTGGCTGCCTGTTGTACCCGTTCTCTAAATGTCCTCCGTGTTCTCAGTGGTATGTCGTGGGGAGCGGATCCAACCGTCCTACTTCGCCTATATCGGTCGATCGTCCGCTCCAAGCTGGATTATGGGAGCTTCGTATACTCCTCTGCACGGCCATCCATCTTACGCCGCCTCAACTCCATACAACATCGGGGTTTACGACTTGCGATCGGAGCGTTTTATACTAGTCCCGTCGAGAGTCTTCATGCTGACGCTGGTGAATTGCCACTCACCTACCGGCGCGATATACTGCTTTGTCGGTATGCCTGTCGGCTACTGGCAATGCCCGACCACCCGTCTTATCGTTCCTTTTTTGACGACTCTCTCGACCGTCAATACGGGTTGTATGTCTCTGCCCTGCTACCCCCTGGAGTTCGCTTTCGTCGCCTCCTTCAACACCTTACTTTTTCACTCCCTGCAACCTTTCGAGTGGGCGAGAGCCACACGCCACCTTGGTTCCAGGCTCAGGTTCGCGTTCACCTTGATCTCAGCTCGCTCCCAAAGGTTACCCCCGGTTCCATCTACCACTCCCGATTTGTCGAACTTCGTTTGAAGTTCATTAATATGACCATTTATACAGATGGCTCTAAGACCAATGACGGGGTCGGGTGTTCTTTTATTGTCGGGGCACAAAGTTTCAAATACCGGCTCCATGGCCATTGTTCAGTCTTCACAGCTGAGCTCTTTGCCTTCTACCAGGCTGTTCTTTACATCTGCCGCCACCGACATTCTGCTTATGTCATCTGCTCCGATTCCCTGAGCGCCATCCAGAGCCTCAGTGATCCGTACCCGGTTCACCCTTTCGTGCACCGGATCCAACGCTCTCTTCAGCAGCTGGCGGACGACGGTTCTCCGGTTACCTTTATGTGGGTTCCTGGCCATGTCGGTATCCCTGGGAACGGCTGAGGATGCCGCGGCCAAGGCTGCGATCCTCCAGCCTCTGACAGCTTCTTGTTGTGTGCCTTTATTTGATTTTACCAGGGTCATTTGTCGGCGCATTTTATCGCTGTGGCATGCCGATTGGGCTGCACTTACAGACAACTAGCTTCGGGCCTTGAAACCTCTTCCCGCGGCTTGGACGTCCTCCTCACGCCCTACTCGGTGGGAGGAGGTAGTTTTGGCCCGGTTACGAATTGGACACTGCCGGTTCAGCCATCGCCATCTGCTGACGGCTGCGCCGGCGCCGTTCTGCCCATGTGGGCAATTGCTGAGGGTCCGCCACATTTTAACGTCCTGTCCGGATTTTAACACACTGCGTCTTGATTTTGGCCTGCCATGTACTCTAGATGCCATTTTAGCGGATGACCCACGAGCAGCTGCTCGCGTTCTTCATTTTATCAACTTGACAACCCTCTCTAAGGACATTGATGATGCGTTTTTTTAATCCTATGCCAGTCAGTCTGTCTTTTATCGTGTTTTCCGTTTCGTTGCTGTTTTAAACTTGTGACTCGCGGTGCAT